>NC_046158.1:154040261-154220261 GCF_011064425.1 Rattus rattus | reverse complement strand
CTCTGCTGATCAGCTCAATTTGCCTGGCTGACTACTGGTTCTAATCCCTCGCTGGACGGAATCTGTAAGGGCTGCAAATCTGGCCTTGGGGACCTGTTTCCAAGAAGCCACAGCTTGTGGGCAGACAGACAAGGGGTTCTCCTCTGGGGTCGAGGGCTACGGCTCCACCCCCGAATAAACCCATATGGCCAAAGGGCCAGGATGCGTAGGGGCTCCTCCCCAGCGTCCCGAAGCCTCTATCCCTTTTCTGGTTTGGATCCCACGGGCGCATCCACAAACCTAGGTTACCTGGTGCCCACAAAGTAATCATAACACTTAAGTATAAAGCCATACATTGAACATTTAACAGCTAGAGACCCTGAGGCCCATTCTATTAGAGTTCAGACATCCAGGTCCTAGTCCAGTCCCACACAGCTGCGCAGCCCCACCGCACTGGATGCCCATTTGGCAGACGGCGAGGCTAAGACTTAGAGAGGACCGGGCAGAGGCAGCAGCCGAACCCGAAGGCCGACTGGAGGCACTCCCAGGTTCGCATAAGCAGCAGCCGAACCCGAAGGCCGACCGGAGGAACCCCCAGGTTCTGGACGCTCCCTGCCACATCGTCTCTCGCTCGACATCCCGGAAGCAAGCTAAGGCCTGGGTCGAGGGGAGTCGCCTGCAGAAGTGCCCCGCCACCCCATGCCTCTAGGGCAAAAGCGGTCAGGGCTGGGCCCCGCTAAGCCCCGGGGCAGCCCAGGACAGAACCCGGACAACAGAGCCCCTCCATGCTCACTTTGGGCTTGTTGAATGCGGGCGTCTGGGCCATGGTGCTGAGCGTGCGCTCCGACTCCCTCCGCCGAAGCTCTCTGGGTCCGCGTTGGCTCGGTGGCAGGGTCGCTTCCCGAGGGCTTTCAGAAACCGCGGCCCGCCACGCTCTTTTTTACCGGGCTGCCCCGGCACAGCCCCGCCCACGCCCCGCCCACACCGGAGACCCCGCCTTCCGAAACCCGGGCCCCGCCCTCTACTCGCCCGCAACCCTGGCGCGCATTTCACAGAATTCTGGACCCCAGACCTTTGCTACTGGCTACACCCTAGAAAACTCCTAGGTGAGATCCCTGCAGTCGCAACTCCAATGTCCTCACCGAACCTGGCCCTTTCCCGGGCCCCTTCAGTACTGAGGCTTCCACAATTCCTTGGGCGCCTATTTTGTGCAGGCTGGAGCTGGAGGCACAGAGCCCTGAAGCCTTATGGGGCTGGATTCTGAGAGATAGATCCACTTGTTGCAGAATCACAAGCCAGAAGTGTGTAATTAGGGAGATTTAGAGGCTACGACGGCTGGCGTTCACCAGGTGAGGGCGGGTGGGATGCAGAGGACATGGTTTTGTGTGTGTGTGTGTGTGTGTGTGTGTGAGAGAGAGAGAGAGAGAGAGAGAGAGAGAGAGAGAGAGAGAGAGAGAGAGAGTCTGTCTCCTGGGAGCTAAGTCTGAAAGGACTCCAGGCTCCAGGGCGACTGGAGAAACAGGGGCGGACAGGAACACATAGTTCATCTCTCCTGGGGCAGTTAGTTACGCTGGAGAAATGTGCCCACGTATGGAAACGTATTTAGAATGCACATCAATGCTGTGAGCAAACACACAACGTGTCCACTGCAGCAGTCAAGCCAGTTTCAGCTACAATGCACAGCAGGTGTGCTCAGATGCGGTACTGAATGGGGACAGAAATTATAAGTTGCAGAAAACTCCGTACTATGGTCAACTTCTAGAACACATTAAACAGGGCACCCACCCAAAATAGACGTGTTTAGCTCTGTGCATCGGGGAGGAGAAATCTCATACTGTCATCCCCCGGGGTGGGGCATGCTGAAGTCTGTGGGAAGACTAGGGCACCTAGAAGCATCAGTTTGGTGGCAGCATCCCAGAACGAGGTGAGATGCAATTTCCGTCTGTAAATAAACAAACTTATAAATAAGGGGGTAGTGGAGGTAGGAGAGTGGGGAGCTGAGGCCATCAGATGAGATGGAAGCTAAATCCTCGAATGTGCTACAGTGGGCTTTGGCCCTTCCCGTGAGCCTGGAGAGAAGTGAAAGTTTGTCAGTGCTTTCAGGACAGCATCAGACCTTTGTTTGGAAAAATCCTCCAGCTGTTCAAAGTCTAGGAACTTAGTCAGGTGGACATCACAGGTTTCTGTGTGTGTGTGCATGTGTGTGTGTGTGGCGGGGCGGGGGAGTGCAGGACTGTATTATAGCAAGTTCCTTAAACAGCTTGTGTGCAGCTTGAGGTAAGGATGCCTGGGTGTCCTGACATGAGGGGACAGCATGACAGGGGCCAGAGAAAGCATGGTACACCAGGAAGGATGCAGGTGAGAGACAGGGACTCTGGGCAAGATGATGGATTTACATCCCTGCTACTTGGAAGCGGCAGAATCCAGATTTGGGATTCAGTTGTTTGTGGGAGAGAGAGGGTGGATGGAAATGGTATTTCTAAGACAGGAGTGGTAATGCCTGCCTACAGTCTTCGTATTCATGAAGCTGAGGCAGGAGGATGTTGGGCTATTACTGAGACTTTTGAGATTCTGTATCAAAAAAGAAAATGAAAGAAAAAGAAACATTTCTAACACATTGTAGCTTTGTGGGAGGTTTCTCTGTTACTTCAGATACATGACAACACCATCACATGTGGACACACCCTCAGTGGCTGGTGCCCTGGAGGCGCTATGAAAACATCATCCCATTCAATCTGGCCACACCCTGTGCAGCAGGAGCCGTTATCATCAGACTTCAGATTAAGTTGCTGAGATCCCAAGAGGGCACAGGCCACTGGGTTCCTGGAAGATTAGTGCACTGCAGAGAGAGGTGGCACTTGAATTTGGTTCTCATTCTGTAGCTGAGCCTAGGCGGTGTCAAATCCTTCACCAAAGTCGATCCAAAATGACTTCCTGGTCCTCCAAAAGTGACAAGTCTTTGCTGATCCTGTCATTGCCTGATAGAAATGAGGTTTTGGCTTCTTGCCCTGGGATGTCCTGAAGACTTTGCTCATAGAACATGGCAGAAGAGGCTACTGAACTTTCTTCTCTAGAGGGGTTTGGGGGCTCTTTCAACTTCCACTGGGGCCTCTTGGTTTTTCTCTTGGGGAACTTGAGATGACATTGTCACGGGTGGGAAGTCCATGTTCAGCTTCTCCAGTTGGTTGTTGAGCCAAGCCCCAGCTTTCAGCCACCCCTAAAGTCCCACCATGTCAGATATTGTAAAGCCACCCCTTCAGCAGCCCAGCTGACTTCGGTGTCCAGGGGAGCTCAGCCCTGATGCCTCACAAAGCTACAGCAGGTGTTTCTCATCGGCTACCGAATCTGGTGGCAGGAACTCCCCCCACCTGCCACAGCCCTGCAGACTGTGTGACTCCATCCAGACCAGACCTGGAAAAGTTTCTAGATTCTGGAGTGTTTGAAAGTCTGCACTCTGGGCAGGACCAAACTTCCCGAAAATAGCTGAGCGGCAGGCTACAAGCCTTTGGTAGGCCTCACCACTGGATACACAAACCGTCCTGTCAGAGCAACCTTACAGTGTCCACAACACCATGAGCTCACAGGCAGAGGAGCGGAAGGTGACAGGATGGAGAAATGAGGCTGTTTATTCCCTGCACTCCCCACGAGTCATCAAGCAGAACTGGCTTCCTGGCAAGGCCATAACTTCTGGCAGGCCTCCCTCCTTTCTACTCCCCCTATAGCTCCCCTCTTGTCACCGTCTCCAAGGCAATGACCCCAAGAACTGCACTATGCTTGATTGCTTTTCCAGGCTCTGCTGCCTCCATTAGGGTTTTCCTAGCAGCAGACCCTGAGACAAAGTTTGAGGCTTATTTGAAGAGATCTAAGGAAGCACCACAAGGAGAATACAGAGAAAGACAGGGCCGTGAGAGAACCTAGCAGCAGGCAGGTGATGAGGCTGAACTCCGCACTCAGCCTCTGCGAGCTGAGGGCCCAGAGAGCCAGGGGCTTAACCACACACTCTCCTCCATTATCAGCCGTGCAAAGAACAAATCCCAGGTTTCTTGAGTGGCAGGGAAGCACTGTATTCCCCCATCCCCTTCCCTGATGTCCCTCTGGTATTGTTTAAGACTGCTTTCATTATTCTCTCAGTACACGTAGTTAGTTCAACATAACTAAACTTACTCCAGTGGGTGCATAGGACCTGCCTCAGAGACAGAGCAGACCCAGGGACATTCAGGTGTCAGTGGGAAGAAGCTTCACCATGTAGAGGGAGGTCCAGGTTACTTGGCCAGCACATAGGCATGGCCCACATCTTTGTAGACACTCTATTAGATTTTCTTCCATACTCTCTTTGAGTGTGTCATTTGGTTCCTGTTAGTTGATACAAACTGGCTTTGACCTTCTCCACACAACACACATCAGGCCAAGAGCTGGAAGAGGAATGGAGAGAGGTGCCTTCCTCTAAACACATTCTGCACATAGCACAGTTTGTTACTGTAGATTCTCAAGCACACAGAAACTCTGGCTCTCCTAGCTTCTGTGCAAAGCCAAGTTCAAGGGCTCACCCCAACCAGGGTGGAGTGGCTCAGGGCTAATCCACCAAACAGGACAAAGTGGTTCATGCCTGTATTTCTAGTGCTTGGGATATGGAAGCAAGATTTCCACAAAACTAAGGGATATAGAGTGAGACTCTGCCTCAAATAAATGTCAATCCAGTTCCACTTAGAAAATTGCATTGTGGGACTGGAGAAATGGCTTGGCAGCTAAGAGCATTGACTGCTTTTCCAGAGGTCCCGAGTTCAATTCCCAGCAACCACATGGTGGCTCACGACCATCTGTAATGGGAACCTATGCACTCTTCTGGTGTGTCTGAACACAGCTACAATGTACTCATTCAAATAAATATTTTTTAAAAAAAAGAAAGAAAATTGCATTGTGGAAATTGCTTAGGAGTGATCTCCAGCTAAGACAAGTTAGGCTTTGCTAATAACGTTGGTAACTCAATAGCCGGACAGCCAAGGTAACAAAGTAACAAAGTTAGTGTGGGGGGGGGGCGAGGGCGAGCAGGTGTGCTCCACTTAAAAAAGACTATAATCTGCTAGGCTGGGCTTTAATTCTAGCACTTGGGAAGTGGAAGCAGGCATATTATTGTGAATTCAAAGGCCAACCTGTCTATGTGAGTTTCAGAACCGAGCTATGTAGAGAGAGATCCTGTCTCAAAACTAAAACCTAAAAAGAATTAAAAAATTAAAAAAAAAAAAAAACCTCTTCAGTTTTTCACTGGTGAGTACTGTAGCAAAGAGGCCATAACAAAGAAATACCAGGCCCAATACTGATCCCTAGTCCCTGATCCCTGAGCTCCTACTTCTTCAATCTTCTGGGTGGATGGTCCCCTCCGGTCCTGCTGAATTTACAGCCCTGGGGACTCAAGGTCACACTGGTTATCAGGTTTACCACAGCCAGTCAGAAGAGGAAGTTTGAGGAAGCCAGGCTCCAAAGAAGCACATTTAAGTCGTTGCAGTAGAGGTCACTGTAGTAGGCACGGTAGAGCTGGTTCAGGGGTCGCAGCGATGTAGGGGGGCTGGAGTGAGCTGGGAAATGTAGTTCAGTAACATCCACAGCCCACCAGAGTTGGAATGTTCCTTCCTTGGGGAAGCCCCTGCGTTCCCTTCCCAGAAGACTTGCTGTTGTCTTCCTGAGGTCTGAAAGCCCTGTGAGGGACCGGATTCAAGAGCACACATTGGTCTCACAGAGGTTCCCAGTTCGATTTCCAGCACCACTTGGGTTGACTCACATTGCCTGTAACTTCAATTCCAGAGGACCTAACACCCTATTCTGGCCTCTACAGGCACTTCACTCCGTTGCATCCCCCCATATCTCTAAATAAATATAAACATATATTTAAAAATACACTACAATCTAAGAAAAAAATCATCCTGTGAAGAATGAACGTGGTGGGGGCACGCCTGTAATTCCAGCCCTTGGGACATGGAGGCAGAAGGATGGGGTCATCCTTAGCTACACAGTGAGTGTGAGGCCAGCCTGAGCTACAGGAGGCATTGTCTTTTTTTTTTTTAATGTTCCGTGAACAGAATGAAATCATACTATTAGAAGGAAAACAGATAGAACCAAAAGTCTCCGTATTAAATTAAATAAATCAAGTTAAAAGAGAAAAGTACGTCACAGGAGGTCACCTTTTCTCTAAGTCCAGGATATAGAGGAAAAATTATCATGAAAGGGGCTATTGGTCAGACGAGGGTCAGGAGGAGGAAAAATGGAGAAGGTAATCACAGGGGAGTATTATCAAAGCGAATTACATGCATGTTCCCATTATTTTGTGCAATTAGTATACACCAATTAAAGATGAAAGCCCTATGACTTTTTCTAGATGGTGGGTGGGTTTATTTTATTTTATTTTTTTCCAGATCTCCAGGCTGAGGCCCAGGTCTGAGAAAAGTAAGCTTGTGTTTGTGGGGTGTGTATGTTAGAGTGTCACAGGAAGCTCTGGTCCTTGTGGCTCCCCTGAGACAAAGTAGAGCTTTATCTGAGCAAGGCCTTGGTGCAGCCCTACGGAGAGTCAGGTTGGTGGCTACAGGGGAGGTTGCCCACCGTTGACTAAGCACATGTTAAGTATGGTCTCTTATGCGATGCCATCTAGTCCTCCCAGAGGCCCTGCAGTCCCAAGGTGCAAGGACCGAAATCAGCCAGACCCTCATTAGTTAGGGGCTGGTGAGAGATGCACCAGAGTTGAGCATGAACATGCTAGGCAGTGTGCTTGGTGCTTGGGGAGAGCAAGTGGGGCCAGGCAGCAGCCAGGTCTGGGGGAAGAGCCTGGGCAGGAGGCCTGAATTCTGCTGGTTCTGCTCTGACACGAGGCTACTAAAGAGTGTGGCCTCCTCATTTGCTAAGCATAGCTCTCTAGTCTGGCTCTGTGCCAGGCTTTGTGAATAGGGGATGATGCTTCCCTCTGCTTCTTCAGGTAAACTGTCCCCTCCTAATGTGACACATGATGACAAAGGTCATTAAGTTTATCTTCTTCCCCTGTGAGGCTGTGCACACGTCCAGAAACCCCAGGGTTGCAGGGTCAGTGCTGACAGAGCAGTTACAGAGTACAGATGGTCAAAACTCATGATGACCTGTGGCTTGCCGCCTCAGGCAAGCCCGGAGCCCCTGTTTCCTCTTTAACATAGTGGAGATGACACATGTTTGCTAACTCCTGGGATACTCCAGAGCCATCCCTAGTGCAGGGCTGATGTGGGGACATATCTGGCCCATAGTCTGAGCCCTAGGCAAATCCTGTTCTTGGGCCAAAGAGAACATCCTTACTTGATAAGGAACCATCCCAAGATAGTAGCAGATGCCACATCTAAAAGTTTGTTTTGATGGTGCATACTTGTAGTCCTAACATTCCAGAGGCTGAGGCAGGAGGATCAGAAGTTCAAGGCCATTCTCAGCTTTACAGCAAGTCCGAGGCCAGCCTGAGCCACATGAGACCCTGCCGTGAATAAACAGGCAGAATTATGCTGTGCTGAGACATTGGCCCAACAGCCAGATCCTCCAGCCACGAGAGAGGACCCAGAATCCTGGGCTTTAACGTTTAAGGCCCAGTCAAGGTCTGCAGGTGTACCTCAGCTGGTGCTGTGCTCCTAGAACATTCGAAAGACCCAGGGTTCAGCCTCCAGCACTGGATAAGCCATGAGTGGTGGCCTGCCTGTAACTCGAGCACTCAGACAACAGAGGCAGGAAGATCAAGAAATCAAGGCCATCACTGGTCACATGGTAGCCCGGAAGCTAGTCTGGGTACATGAGACCCTGATTCAAACTAACAACAACGACAACAGCAGCAACAACAAAAAGGCTCACCAAGAATTAAAACAACAGAATACATTTACATGTTCGAGTGTTTCCTAATTCTTTAAACCTCGGAGGGGCTACAGAAAACATCTGTGCTCCAGATTTGCCCCTGGATGTGTGAACTCCATACAGCCAAGGTCCCCTGCTGGCTGATCGCCCAGGATCTCTGAGTGGGAAGAATGTCACGGAGAGGTTGGACCTCACCTCAGGTTACAAAAGAGGATTAGCATTTTTTTTCAGAGCAGAAAATCCCCAAATGATAGTGGTTACTGTAAGACACTTTTCTCTTTCTCTGATGTATGAAAGCCAGAGGCAGGCCATGACGCCACGTCCCTGTGAAGACAGCTAAGCCCAGTTTTGTTCTGTTACCTGCAGTGTAAAGCCCCCATGCTCCACTGTAGCTGCTGAGGTGCAGACTGTTGCCTCGGCAGTTCCAAGATCAGAGAAGAAGCCACCGACACCTTCCTTTTAAAGATTCAGTCTTGAATCTCTGTACAGTTTTCATTTAGGAAGTCCAATGGCTACACTTAAATGCAATGGAGCCCGAGAGGAAGGTCCTGTTACTACAGCAGAGCATGATGGGGACCCAGCTCAGTGGTAGAGAGCTTCCTTAGCACAGGTATGGCCGTGGGTTCTATGCCCAGCATCCAGAAAACTAAGCAAAGAGATATTACACAGTGGAAGGCAATGAGCCCTTTCCTGTCCCATCAAATGGCCTGGTGTACTGAGGAGAGATAAGAGGACAGTATGGGAGCAGGAAGCCAGACACTGGTACCCATGTGACTTCTCTGGACAGGTCTTTGAGTCTCTTTGTGACTAAGAAGAAAAAATAAGAGAGCAAGCCAAAAGAGGGCATTGGTGTGAACATCATTAAGGCTATGGGAAGAGGAACATTCCTACTCCTGAGCCCTTTATGAACCTTGAAGGTTGGTCTCCTGTTATGGTGGGGAAGATCCCATCCTGTCTGTGCCCATTTCGAAAAGAGCTCTGGTTGACCAGTTGTTCCTCAGAGCACTAGTAAACCAGCCCTTTGACTGGCAGTCTGCCCTTCACCTCTGGTTCATCAGAGAAGCCTGGTTCCTCCAACCCCTGAGCCTTTGGGGAGCTCAGCAAGGCTGGGTCCCAGTGGCTCCCCTAAAACACCCATGTCTCAGGCCCTGGGTTCTTTGGCCATCTCCACTCATTACTAGCTTTATGGCATCCACAGTACAGTTGATTCCTCCTGTCTTCTGTTATTACCACACAGGGTGTCATTGCCCAGTCAGCAGAGGTGTATTTTTGTGTGTGTGTGTGTGTGTGTGTGTGTGTGTGTGTGTCTGTGTCTGTGTGTGTGTGTGTGTGTCTGTGTGTGTGTGTGTGTGTGTGTGTATGTGTGTGTGTGTGTGTAAAGCACGCACATGCATGTGTATGTACAGGAGTGCTCTCAAGTTCCTTGTCATTCTCTCAGAATCCTAGAGAACAGTGACATTAGATAAGCGATTGCAATGGGCTCCAGTGAGGCAGTAACCTCTGGTTTATGCTCTTGCCTAGAGAAGCCTTGGGGCTCTAGAACATTATGTTGTGTTCCCAGGCTGCTGCTTCCTCTGTCTGCTCTGGAAGCCCTTGGCATTCTCAGCACACAGGAATTTGTTTTTTCTCTGCACCCAGGCATAGCCGCCTCCCAGCTCTAACCTGAACCCCTGCTAAGAGGCAGGACCTGACTATTCTTCCTTGAACCTGGATGAGGCTGGGCCGGCCCCATACAGCTGAATATGAGTTTCTGGCCTTGCTCCCTCTTTAGATGTCAGTTTGGTCTTTGATGAATTAAACTTGAGGATGTTATTTCTAAACTGGAATACTAGAGTTAATCCCTTTCCAGAGGTATATTCCCACTGTGGTAAGGATGAAATCCAGTGTCCATGCCCCCAGGGGACACTATGAGAAGCTCTTAACAGCCAGGAGAATGGTACACATTTGTAATCACAGTGATGGGAGACTAAGGCAGGGGATCATGAGTTTGAGGGAAACTCAAACTACGTAGTGAGATTCTGTCTCAAGAAGACGAAAACGTGTAGACTATGGTATGGATAGCATGTGTCTCAGACCCTGGGGACCCTCAGTGGCCTTCTGCGATTATTACAGGGGAGAGGCCGAGAACTAGGTGAATGGCATTCCTGGACTGCAGAGTTTCCCCAGGGGCAGGGTTTTCAATGTAAAACCAAAACTGTGGCGTGGAGAACCAGAACTGGTCATTTCTCCAGAGAGAAAGCTCCTTAGGCGCCGTCTTGAGGGCGCTCACCTGGCTTAGAAGCTTACTCCCGGAGTGGGGGAAGCAGGGAGATGACTTAGTTGATAAATCGTGAAGAACTGAGTTCAGTTCCCAGAATCCACATGAAATTGTGCCTACAATCCCAACCCTGGGGAGGCAGAGACAGGAGGATCCCTGGAACTTGTTTGCCAACTAGTCTAGCCAAACTGATGGGCTTCAGGTTCAGTGAGAGACTCTGCCTCAAAAACTAAGGTGGGAAGTGATTGACGAAGATGTCTAAAATCCCTCTCTGTCCTCCACGTACACATGCACACACACACACACACACACACACACACACACACACACACACACACACACATACAGACGACACACACACACACACACACACACACACAAGCAAGCATACACATACATACTCATACACACATATTGACACAGGTGCATGCACTCATACACACTCATGCATACACACAAGCACACACATGTGCTCATACACACATACACACAGGCACATACATGTACATACCCATACATACCCATACACACAAGTACACACATACACACTCATACACAGAAGCACACACAGGCACACACACTCATAGACACAAGTACACACATACACACTCATACACACAAGCACACACATATACACACAAGCACACACACACATACACACAGGCACATGTACTCATACACACACAAGCACACACATAATACAAACATACACATATACACACAAGCACACACACACACACACATACACACACACTGTTTCCTATCTGCCATCACATACCTCTCCCCACCCCACATGGCCTATTATTTTTATGACAAAGGCTGGAGAGGCCCACAGTGGGTTCTGGAACCAGAGTGCCTGGTCCAGTCCTCAGCTCCAACCATGTCCAGCTGCGTCTCTTCAGACACACCATTTCAATGTACTTTTGTTCTACTTTCTTCATGAACAAAATAAGAATAGAATCCAAGTTCCACCTCAGCAGATGAGGACTAAGTGATTCAGTGGATGAAAGTCCATTGAAATGCTGTCCATCTGTCATCTAGCCAGAGAGGCCACACCCTTTATTTATGGAAACAGGAAGAAAACTGTCTGATTTCCTAGTTGGGCTGGAAGATATGAGTCTTGGGATAGTGGTTACAGCCTTCTGGATTCCAAAGTCTGATCATATAATTAGTCTAGACCTTGAGCCATTTCAATCTAGGTCCCTATAGACAGGCTGATACCATTAGAGTGTGAACAATTAGGAGAATGTCTTGTTCTTATTTATCACTATAATTGCTTGGAATTTGGAAGTGAGCATTGACTAATCTGTTCTTATTGATCCGAGCAATGGACAAACAACCAGGGTTAGCCATTCCTGTTCTCCCCTTTCTTCTGTAAGAATAGATCCCTTGGCGCCACTTGTCACATTCAGTTTGAGAAACAAGAACGTGTTTTTTTCCTCAGGTAGCCACCCTCATTGTTGGTACAGAGACCTCCAATTCTTCCTTTCTTCTCTTCTCTCTGGCAGAGGTTAGCTATGTACAGCAGCTTGGCCTGAAACTAAAGCTCCTCCTGCCTCGGTTTTTGAAGTGTAGGGACTTTGGGAAAGGTAGCTCTGTTTCTTGCAGGATCTTGTGAGAGTCTGTTTTAGGGTGAGATTTCTGATGACCACAGAGGGACTGTGGAATAAAGCTCCCCTTGGCTCTGGTGGCCCACTCTAAACGCAGTAATTGGTACCAGCTTTGAACGCTGCCTTTCCTAACTTCAAGGGAAGCAGCTCTATTGTTTTCCTGTCACTATGACGTCTACTCAGGCTGTTGAATCCTAGAGAACAAAAGGATTTGGGGATTTTGTTTGTTTGGTGATTTTGGTTCAGTTTGGGAGGTGTGGGGCCTGTGGCCACATCATGGTGACCAGGAAGCAAACAAGAGCAACCCAACCATAGCATGAGGAACTGCATTAAAGGGTTGCAGCTTAGGAAGGTGGAGAACCACTGTGAAGCCTTTGTCTGGGGCAGCAAGCCTTTGTCATACCAGGCTTTGGAGGCTACAAGACCAAAATACAGAAGTGACTGAATCTGGAATGGGTTTGCCCTGAGATGCAAACCTCCCAGATATTTTGGAGGAAGTCAGAATATTTGTGCTATTGTTGGGCTTTCTCTAGAGGAAGCAACGGGAGCCGAGTTCTGCCTCTGTCTCTGTAGGGGGTTGGGCACTGTGGTCCCTACCATTACAATGAGTTAAAAGTAAGGCCTCTCTTTAAAGTCAGACAGCCAGTAAGCCAGCAAGCAAGTCAAAAACAAGGCGCAGAGGACCTTATAGTCTGTTTTATTCACTAATGTTTGTGTCTATGTGTGTCTATGTGTATGTGTGTATATGTGGCGTGTGTATGTGTATATGCATGTGGTGTGTATGTTTGTATGCATGTATATGGTGTATATGTGTGTGTATGTATGTGGTGTGTATGTGTGTATATGTAAGTAGTGTGTATGTATGTATAGTATGTGTGTGCATATGTGGTGTGTATGTGTGTGTAGGTATGTGGTGTGTATGTGTGTGTATGTATGTGGTGTGTGTATATGTAAGTAGTGTGTATGTATGTATAGTATGTGTGTGCATATGTGGTGTGTATGTGTGTGTATGTATGTGGTGTGTATGTGTGTGTATGTATGTGGTGTGTGTATATGTAAGTAGTGTGTATATATGTGTAGTATGTGTGTGCATATGTGGTGTGTATGTGTGTGTATATATGTGGTGTGTATGTATGTGTGTATGTATGTGTGTATGTATATATGTATGTGGTGTGTGTATGTGTGTATGGTGTATGTGTAAGTATGTGGTGTGTATGTGTATGTATATATATGATGTGTGTGGTATGTGTGTATAGATGGTATGTGTGTATATGTATGTGCTCTGTATATGTGTGTGGTGTGTGTGTATGTATGTGATATGTATGTGGTGTGTGTGTGTATATATGTGGTGTGTATGTGTGTGTGATATGTGGGTATAGATGGGGTGTATGTGTACATATGTGGTGTGTATGTGTGTGTATGTGTGTGTAGTATGTGGGTATAGATGGTGTATGTGTGTACATATGTGGTGTATATGTGTGTGTATATATGTGGTGGTGCTGTGTATGTGTGTATATGTGTGGTGTGTATATGTGTATATATGTGGTGTGTATGTATGTGGTGTGTGTAAGTTTATGGTATGTGTATATGTACATGGTATGTGTATGTGTGTGTGGTGTATGTGTGTGTATATATGGTGTGTATGTGTGTGTGGTATGTGTGTATAGACGGTGTGTGTGTGTGTGTATGTATGTTGTCTGTATGTGTATGTATGGTGTGTGTGTGATGGGAGGGAATACAAATCAGAATACAACCTTGTGGAGTTAGTTCTCTCACCTTTGTTACCAAAGAAACTGAGGTTCCTTTTTGAAGTTCTTAGTCTCATTAATCAAAGAATTTAGAATAGATTCAAATGGAAGCTCAAAAACAATTTGATTGGAGCCTAGAAGAAAAGCAGTACAGGTTAGGTGAGAATCCTAGCAGCCATTAAGGAGACTGAGGGAAACTTAGGCCGTTTAAGTTAGGAATTGGATAGAGGTAGACAAATTATTTAGGAAGGAAAAGGTAGGTTGGAGGGATGGTTCAGGAGTTAAAAGCGCTGACTGCTGTTGCAGAGGACCCAGGTTTGATTCCCAGCACCAACATCAGGCAGCTCACAACACCTGTAGCTCCAGCTCCAGGGGAGCCAACATTCTCTTCTGACGTCCAAGGACAACTATACCCTCATGTGTGAGTGTGTGTGAGTGTGTGTGTGTGTGTGAGTGTGAGTGTGGGAGTGTGAGTGTGTGTGTGTGAGTGTGTGTGTGTGTGTGTGTGTGTGTGTGTGTGTGTGTGTGTGTGTGTGTGTGTGGGTGTGAGTGTGTGTGTGTGTGTGTGTGTGTGTGTGTGTGTGTGTGTGTGTGTGTGTATGTGTGTGTGTGTGTGTATGTGTGAGTGTGTGTGAGTGTGAGTGTGTGAGTGTGTGTGTGTGTATGTGTGTGTATGTGTGTATGTGTGTGAGTATATGAGTGTGTGAGTGTGAGTGTGTGTCTCTCTGTGTGTGTGAGTGTGTGTGTGTGTGTGTGTGTGAGTGTGTGTGTGAGTGTGTGTGTCTGTGTGTGTGTGTGTGTGTGTGTGTGTGTGTGTGTGTGTGTGGTGTGTGGTGTGGGTGTGTGTGTGTGTGTGTGTGTGTGGGTGTGTGTGTGTGTGTGTGTGTGTGTGTGTGGGTGTGTGAGTGTGTGTGTGGAGTGGGTGTGGAGTGTGTGTGTGTGTGTGTGTGCTTGAGAGGTGGCTCAGTGGTTAAGAGCACTGGCTGTTCTTCCAGAGGACCTTGGGCTCAATCCCCAGCATCTACATTGGCAGCTCACAACTGTCTTTAACTCCAGTTCCAGAGTATCTGACACAGACATACATGCAGGCAAAACACCTGTTCACATATGTTAAAAATAAGTCATTTAAAAAAACCCAATAATATAAATAAGAAATAGAACAGTCTCTCGAGTAGAAGTGGGATAACGAGGTGAGGACAGAGCCCATGATAGCATCTGGCTTCAGGTGGTTTTTCACGGCCCCCACCTCCTGTTTGTGTTTTTGGCTTTGCATTCAGATGATGGCACGCCAAGGGAGGGCTACCAGCGTTCCTCAGACAACTTCTTTTACATGTTAATCTTGGTTTTTAAAACCTTTATTTATTTACTTATTTATTCAATCATTTATTTGTTTATTTGAGATTAGGTCTCTTATAGCCCTGGCTGGCCTAGAGCTCACTGTGTAGACCAGACTAGCCCTAAATTCATGGAGATCTACCTACTTCCGCTTCCTGGATGCTGGGATTAAAGATGTTAACCACTGCAGCTGATGTAGCTGTTTTAGTTCCTGTTCTCCCACCACACCTTATGGTCACCATGCTTATGCAGCAAAAGTGCCTTTCCTGATGAACCGCCTTGCCACCCCCAGTTGAGGACACGCGTATAAGCAGTCACTTATTAGATACATCCCTGGTCGGTGAGCCACTGTTTTCTTTTGCTAGTTGTTTGGTTACTACAGGAGAGCTCTGCTCCATGAGAAGAGGCTGCTTCTTACAGACTAGAAGAACACAGAATCGGGACATTGATCCGTGACCTGCAGTGGTCTCTTACAGAGACAGCAGAAGGACTGGTGGAGGGAACTTCTAGCTCGTCTGGGAGGTGCATGCAAAGGCTGTCCACGTGTCTCTTCAGGTATCTCAGGCTAAGGTGACAGGGTTTCTCAGACACATGAAAGGCCCTCTTGACCGTGAGGTGACACTTTAAGAAGCTTCTCCCATAAACCACACACTTAACTCAGCGCTTTCTGGGCCCAGTCTCTCTCCAAGGAGCCCAAATTAAGGGAGCCAGTTCCCCAAAGCTGAGACCTTCTCCACAGGAGAGCCTTCATCCTGTGCCCCAGCTGCTTCCACACATTCAAGACACACAGGAAGCTCCTTCAGTGATTGCAGGGAGCATGGGCCTGGAAGGGTCTAAGAGACACCCACCGCCATCTTGGGTCCCATTCACTCAAGGGCCCAGCACTTGGGAGACTTATCCCTGAAGTCCACTGTGAAAAGAGCAGTCGAGCCAGGCGGCATTGGCCCATCCCTGCTGAGTCAGTGCCATTGATCAGCTCTTGGCCGGATCCCAGGACTCCTTGAGAACGAGGAATGCTACATACAGTTCTTCCCATGCTGTACCACGACCCTCCCAAGTGAGGGCAGCTTCTAGTCTTAGGTGGGTCTTCAATCACCCAGAAAGCAGGGAGGGACCACATAAGCTCTGGCTTTTCTTTTGCCTTTGTGCCTCTCTGCCCACACCCTACCTGTACTGTGCACTTGACCGTGGGATCTACTCCACCCCCATCTCTTCCTTTCTTCTGGCAACTTCTCAGTCATTTGATTCACGGTTCAGAAAAGCCCTTCTGGGAGTTCCGTATTCTGACTTCTGCGGATAGAAGCACGTGTTCTCCAGTCTCTGATGAGGCAGCCCGCGGACCCCTTTCCCCTCACAGTTCCCTGAAGTAAGGGTTTTCCCCCTTCTTCACAGTTCGCTCGGATTCTCAATACAGAGCATTTAATAAGCTGGTCCTCAGATAACCTGCCCTGTTCACTTCTTGTCCATTGCTAGCTCTGGTCTGAAGACCTCACCCAGGCCAGGCATAGTGACCCACACTTGTGTTCTCAGTGCCTTGGAGATAGAGGAAGGATGACTAGAGGTTTGAGGTCATTCATAGCTACATAGCAAATGTGAGGCCAGCCTGAGCTATAAGAGATCCCACACACACACACACACACACACACACACACACACACACACACACACACACACACACACGCCTTTATCAAGCAAGAGGGCACCTCACTGTCTGAAGCACCACCAGAACTCTGGGGCCCTGGCCAGGCCAGAAGCTCCTCACCACTACATGGCCACTGCCCCTGACATGCAGGACACTCAGGCTCCAAATGGAATGCAGACTCCAAGTCTCAGGGTAAGGTCATATGGTCATAAGGTCATATGAGTTCCGTATTTGGGAGTGACTCTGTGCTTTGGTCCCCTTTACCCTCTCCTTTTTTGAGTCATGCACACATACATACACACACACAGACACACACACACACACACACACACACAAACACAAAAACCAGACTCAGCACAATGGGCTGCCGGGCTCTCTACCCCTGACTCCCGCTTGGGCTGTCTAGTCACATACTGGAAAGGAAGCCTTTCTCTCTATTTTTTCTTATTCTCTTATGTTCTCGAATGCTGATGTCTTGTCTGAGCCCTCTTGGATCTGTTAATAATTTGGTTTCTGGACTGGGTTGTTCGTCCTCTCAGGCTGTATAAATGTTCTTCCCAGGAAGCCAGCTTCCAACACACGGTTGAGGTTTGTGCTTTCCCGTTGTATAATTCTGTATGTGTGTAGGTGTGTGCACGTATGTGTTCGTGCACAGTGTGTGCTAGTGCATGTGTGTGCTGGTGTGGATACAAATGTGTGAACATATGTGTGGAGGCCAGAGATCAAGCTCAGTGTTATTCAGGTGTCATCTGCCTTACTTTTTAAAGCAGAGACTCTCACTGGCCTGGAGCTGATGGATTAGACTAGGCAGGCAAATCTTCAAGCCCCAGGGAGCTGTCTGTGTCTGCCTCCCCAGGGCTGGGAGTGTGAGTGCAACTACCAGGCCTGGCTTTGTTTTGCATGCGTTCTGGAGATCGAGTTCAAGCCTTCTTGCTTACAAGGCAAGCACTTGTGAGCCATTTCCCCAGCCCCAGGTTTATGTTTTCTGTAACCCCTCTGTGGCTAAAAGGAATGCTATGTTATTTAAAATGTTTTCCGCAGGTATGTAAGACTCTTAGATTTAATATGACTGTGTTCTGTTAGTTTCTTAGCTGTATTCATGATCCTGGCTGACGTCACACGCCTGTTTACCTGCCATTTTGACATTACGCTGACATTAGCCTTGGAATGTGACTACTGACTTGATGGGGGCTAACAAGACTGATGGGTTCAGGCATGGTCCCATTACAGACTTATCTATATGAGGGTCTTCAGACCCCAAAGAAGGGAGACAGATGCTCATCATAGCCTAGGGTGGGTGACTATGGTGATTAGGGTCTTACTGGAGGCATTGGATTGTCTGACCACACGCCATGCGTCTCCCTCTCAGGGCCTCACATATCTCATTCCTGGGTTAGAAGCCATTCAGCAACCCTCAGGAGGACGAAGAGTGTGGCTGTCCCTGCCTTGAGCTACCCCAGAGCCCTTGGTGTTGTGGTTTTCTGAGACATCTGAGGGAGGATATCTGACCTATTGGTCATTTCAGGCAGCATAGTTTACTGAGCCCCAACCCTTCCCTAACACACTCTTCCTTCAGCCATCAAAATGAGCCTCTACTGATGTGGCTTAAGTCAGTATTAAGCAATCTGCAGCTGCTTCAGTTTTATACTCTGAGCTCATCTTTCATATCTAGGTTGACACTCTTGTGAGTGTGTGTGTGCTTGTGTACATGTGTGTGCATGTATGTGTGTGTATGCATGCGTGTGTATGCATGTGCATGTATGCATGTGTGTGCCTGCCTCTGTGTGTGTGTGTGTGTGTGTGTGTGTGTGTGTGTGTAAGTGTCTGTGTGTGTGCACACAAATCTTCAGGGCTACATCTGAGAGGCTTCTCATTTTTTCTTTTAGCTTATTCTCTCCTGCTGTTTCTTTTGAAAATTCAGCTTCAACAAGGTTATCACAAGCCCGGCCTACACAGAACACAGACATGCAGGAGCAAATGCTCAAACTGGGGAAGGGTTCAAAAATGACTGTCTAACATCCAGGCAGCTGTGAGGCTTGCTTAAGACTGGCCTCCAGCCAGGACTGGTGACACAGTCTATATCCCAGCCCTGGAGAGGTTGAGGAAGGAAGATTATGAGTTGGGGAAACCTCAGTTACATAAACCCTTCTTCTTGCTTTCAAAAAACAAAAACAAAAAACAAACAAAAAAATTACACCACCTAAAAATCAACTTATTTGTGTGCTTATATTACTTCAGGATTTGTTTATTTATTTACTGTTAGTTTGCTTTCGAGACAGGGTCTCTGTATATATGTCCTGGAATATGACTGCGAAGGCCAGACTGGCTTCAAACTCACAGAGACTCACCTTCTGTAACCCAGATGGGCCTGAATCCTCAGCAAACCCTGCCTCACACTGGGTTGCAGGACTCTCGCCCACCCATCTCCAGCATTCCTTTTCGTTTTGCTTTATCTGTTTACTTGTTTGTTTGAGTTTTTTTTTTTGACACTGCTTTTTCTGTGTAGCCCTAGCTGACCTTGAAACTCACCCCAGGCCTTAAACCCAGAGATCCAACTGCCTCTGCCTCCCAAGTACTGGGATTAAAGATGTGCACCAGCACCACCCAGCATCAATACTTCTTTTCAAAAGAGGAGCTTAATCTCACCACATTCCTTTGTCTTTGGACTCAAATTTTAGTTTAAAGTTTATATAATCTCAGCGTGTGTGTGTGTGTGTGTGTGTGTGTGTGTGTGTGTGCATGTGTGTATATATACATATATGTACATACATGCATACATACATACAGACACGCATGCATATATACATACTCACATATGCTGCCTTTTATAAATGGTATATAATGTATTTGCTAGTATCCAGACAGGAAGCCCTATCTTGAGAAATCAAAAGAAAAAAATGAAGGAACAATGTATATGTTAGATGATATGTTTGATAATTTCTAAACATGAAAGCCTATCTCGAAAAATCAAAAGATAAAAAGAAAAAAGGCAGAAAAAAAGAAAAGATAAAAAGAAAAAAAGCTAGGCTGGTGAGACAGCTCTGAAGTAGAGAGACATTTGAACACAAACTTGACAATCTGAGTTCAAATTCCTGGATCCCACAAGGTGGCAGGAGAGAACCAACTCCCTAGAGTTGTCCTCTGATCTCCAGTTGTGCACCATGGCACATACAACCCTGCAAACACACACACACACACACACACACACACACACACATACACACACACACACACATGGGGCAGGGGAGAAGAGAAATTATATTAAAAATTTTAGGTATAGAAATATATTTAAAAAAAGAATAGAAAGAAAATAATACCTCTGGATTAAAAGAGGATTGCTTCCAGATAAAACCAAAAACAAACAAACAAACAAACAAAATTATATCTGCTTTTTGTGACATTCACAAAAACAGATTTAAAAACTGCTATGGCTGACCTTGGGTGACTTGACACATCTGGGAAGAGGAATCTCAACTGAAGAACCACATCTATCAGATTGATTGACCTGTGGGCATTTTCTTGATTGATAATTAATGTGGGAGGGCCCAGCCCACTGTGGGCGGTGCCACCCCTAGGCAGGTGGGTCTGGATTATGTGAGAAAGGTCACTGAAGAAACAGGCAAGCAATAAGCAGATTTTCTCTCTGCTTCCTGCCACTGCTCCTGCTTGGATTTCTGCCCTGACTTCCCTCAGTGATGGACTGTGACTGGGATGTGTAGGCCAAACAAACCCATCCTTCTCTAAGTTACTTTGGGCCAATGTTTGAGCACAGTGATTTTTCAGTTGGGTATGGTAGTACATGCTTGTAATCCTACCCCTAGGGAGGGAGAAGCAGGAGGATTATTGTGAGTTTGAGGTTAGCTGGGACTATATATCTGGCTCAAAGAAAGTCTGTCTACGCAGAGAGACCCTATCTGAAACACACACACACACACACACACACACACACACACACACACACACACACACAGAGATCCAAACAACAATGATTTTTTTTACAAGATAATTGCTTGTGGTTTCTGTTAATTTTTTCAGCTTTTACTACTTAGGAAACTAAGCCTTTAAAGAATAATATTTATTTTATTTGTGTGTATAGTTGTTTTGCCTGCATGTATGTCTGTGTACCAGTTGTGTGCCTGGTTCCTCGGGCACTTGCAGTAGAGGGCATTGGATCCCCTGGGACTGGAGTTAAGGATACTTGTGAACCACCATGTGGGTGCTGAGAATTGGACCTGGGTCCCCTGGGAGAGCAGCCAGTGCTCTTCACCGGTGAGCTATGCACCCCCTCAGCTCCCCACTGTGTCTCTCTTTGTCTTTAAGGTCTTTTAACTAATCTATAACTCCAGCTAAGTAAACACTGGTTTAGGTTATTAGGCTATATTTGTAAACACATAACTCTAAATGCACATAAATGTGTTATGTGTCCAAGCTTCTTTATCTACTACTGTTGTACAAAGTTAAAGTTATAAAGATTTAAACTCTAACACACACACATACAACACACACACAAAAAAACAGATAGTCAAACCCCACAGACATGCACAAAGACACACACATACACACATACACATAGACATACACAGACACATACAAATACACATACACACACAAACACACACACAGAAGACAGCCAAACCCCACAGACAGATACACAAATACACACACACACACACATACACACACACAAACATACACACAGCACAGGAGGGGGAGGGGAGACAGACAAACCATTCTGAGTGTCCAACAGCCATTTTTTCAAGGCCAAGACAAGAAATGATCTTCCAAAGTTAAAAAGATGTCAGGTAAGGTAAGGCCCTTACTCTCCAAGTCAGCCAAAACTCAGAAAGTGACAATCGTAGCAAGTCACCTGTCTCTTGATCAGAGGAGTTGCGGAGACCATAGAAGTTGAGCTCTACTCAGAACACATCCTTCAGAAGTCAGCCATTGGGCTGGTGGAACCCAGGGCTAGCAGAGCAGACAGTCTAGTGGAAACAGCAAGCTCCAGGTTACAGAGAGGAAGCTGTCTGCATCAGTTTCCGGCTCTGTGCTAGCCGGCACAGGCAAGTGCACACACACACACACACACACACACACACACACACACACAGGTGCACACGTACGTATTACTCTCCCACACCGGATGAAAACAGTCATTAGGACAGCCTGAGGGAAGCCACCTGTTCAACAGCTCTCACCTGCCCCAGCAGAGGATACAGCTGCTAGAGGAAAAAGGACTCTTCACGCAGTCTTACCAGCGGCCCCAAGAGCCTCAGCAGACTTTGACAGAAAAACAAACTGGGCTGTGTGCGAATGTGAGCAAAGTCTAAGGACACGCACATGTGAACATGTCACGCAAACATGTTAGTTTATATGACAGCTTAGAGAACAGGACTTTCGAGACAGCCTGGGCTACATAGTGAACTCAAGCCTGAGCTACCCAGGAAAACCTTGTCTCAAAAAGACCAGTGGTACCATACTCACTTGCTATCTCAAGGCTGTGAGTTCACCCCACAGAATAGAAAACATTTTTTATACCGATTATTTGTTAAAAATGATAATTTTGAAATATTGAGTCAGTGGTTGGGGATTTAGCTCAGTGGTAGAGCACTTGCCTAGCAAGCACAAGGCCCTGGGTTCGGTCCCCAGCTCCAAAAAAAAAAAAAGAACCAAAAAAAAAAAAAAAAAGAAATATTGAGTCAAATAGAGTGCATTATTAGATTTACAAAATGAAAGTTTTCCTTTTTTTTTCCTTTTGAGGTGACGCTGGGGTTACAGGTGTACATCACCACACTGGGTCAAAAGAAAAGTTCGTAATATAGAGAATCCCAGGGTTTGGGGAGGCCGCTCAGTGGGTAAGGTACACATACACAGAGACCAGAAGATCAGATTCCCAGCGCTCATGTAAGCTGCAGGGCTTTGCAGTGTGCACCTGACTCCGGAACTGGGAGCTCAGACAGGAGGATCCCGGGCAGTCAGTTTAACCAAAGGATGAACACCAGGTTCAGAGAGAGACTCTGTCAAAACAAACAAACAAACAAACAAACAAACCATCGAGCAATTAGGGAAGACATCCAACATTGCCGCTGGCCTCTACATGAGCACACGTGTGTGCACACACAAATGTCATGTATGCACACACAAATGCCATGTATATGCACACTTACAAACTCCTATAAAGTTAAAATTTAAGCTCTAACACAGGGGCGGGAGTAGGAATTGATTGACTGACTGGTTGGTTGGTTGATTGATTGATTTTTGGCCCCCTCCATGGTCTTAAACAGACCCAACAAGAAAGTCTAACCAATGAATGGAGTCGTTGGTATTAACCCAAAGCACAGAGCGAGGGGACATGAGCTCTCAGGGCTGTGACAGCTACTGTAGGATCTATTCAAGAAAAGACTCTAGTGGCCACTCTGTGCAGGGAGAAAAGACAGAACATTCCAGCATTCTCCAGACTCAGCTGTAGCATCTTACCCTGCAGCTATAAAATGTCTGGCCCACCCAGTGCAGTTGACTCCTGTAGAAAGGCATCCTTCAGCCCTTCCTGGTGCAATACTATTCAAGGTTGCTTTACATTCAAATATATCTTCAGTTCTATTAAGTACCTCAGGCGTGGGGCATCCGGGGGATCTGCAGCCAGTAAATACAAAGGCTTTCAGGCATGCTCACTGGAGGCTAGACCACTCCTAACATTCTCAGGGATTCTGGTAATTGTTAGTCTACTCTTTGGATCTGACCCTACGTTTTAAAGGTATTTTATGTGTCTGTGTCTGTGTGTGAGCATGCACACATGTATGTGTGTGCCCTCAGAGGTGGTGGGTCCCCTGCAGCTAAGATTATAGACAGCTGTGAGCCACCTGACCTAAGAACTGGGAGGCATAATTGGGTTTCTGAAAGAGCAGCCAGGGCCTTCAACCCCCGAGCCATTTTCCCAGCCTCTGACTCTTATATATTAAACATTCTTGTATTTTTTTTCTTTTTCTTTCTTCTGTCCCCTTCCTCTCCCTCTCTTCCTTTCCCTCTCCCTTTCTTTCTCAGACAGGACCTGTGTAGCCCTGCTTGGCCTTCATGGTCCAGCCTGGCTTTGAACCTGCAATAGTCCTCCTGCCTCTCTCTTCCCAGCACTGGGATTACAAACCACACCGCCCAGTAAATTCTTATAAATCTTGCATCTTCTAGGATCGAGGCCCTCTCTGTCAATATGAAGGTTCCTTTAAAAAAAGCGGCAACATTGTATCCCCTTAAAAAAGCAACCCTGGATCTCCTGCAGCAGGCTTCTAGGTATTTCCAGTTAAGACAGCCAGAGGTACTGGCAGAAAATGAACCCTCATCCTCTTGCAGCTTCTTAAACATTAGGAGGTGGGCATCTGTGAGGGAGGGATGAAATAGTGACCCGGCAGGGAGTAGAAAGCGGTAAGAGGGGGAGGACCCCGGAGAGAAGCAAGAATAAAGAAAAACACACAACTGGCCCACAAAGCACACAAAGTGCATGGACAGAGGTGCCCGACCCTTTGACACGGCAAAACAACCCACAAAGTTCACACTCAAGATGCAGACTATGTTGTTACAAAAACGTTGCCAAAACAAACAAACAAAAACAAAAACAAAACAAAACAAAACAAAAACAAAAACAAAAAAACCCAGCTCATAATATTTTAAATACATTTACGACTTTGAGTTGGGCCACACTCGTAGCTTGGTTACATACAACTAGATGGGACCTGCAGGCCACAGGTTGGACATGCTTGCCTACGGTATCTAGACATGAAATCAATAACCACCAGACTATGTGAAAATCGACTTAAATTGCAGATATCACATCTAGCCTAACCTTCATCTGGACAGAGCAATAAAATATTCTTTGTCAAGCCACCCAGACAAAAATAACTCAGATAACCTCACCCCACATCCCCTAGCTTTAAGAGAAGGCACAGTAAGCACTCTGGAATGTAGTCTCTGACTCTGGGGTAAAACTTCCTCCCGTGGGCTGGCAAGATGGCTTAGTGGGTAAAGGAGCTTGCCACAAAGCTGGATGACCTGAGTTTGAACACTCAGACCCACATGATAGAAGAAGAGAACCAACATGAAAAGTTGTCTGTAGTCTGAGTCATGTCTATCTTAGAGATCTCCCTGGCCTTCACCACTGCACCTCAAACTCCGAAAGACACACACGAGGCCTCTACTTTCAAATCCAAATCCCACAACTCTAACATTCCGATGTCTGATTGTCGTGAGTCCTAATGCCAATGCTGACATGCTGGACGTCATAAAAAAAACCCAAATTTTTTCTTTGTGTTATGAGTTGTTGCTGGTCCTTTACTCGTGACCACTTAAAATCTTGCCCATAGTTAAATTGCTTTGGGCAAGCTCGTCTGGATGGTTTTTGGAAATAATAGTAATCCTCACGTTTCCAGGAGGTTCAGGAAAAGGACTGAAGACATACTGGGCTGCGGACGGGTTTCTGATAACACTGGGACCATATCATAGGACGGCCATGATTTCCAGACCTCTAAGGAGCAGATGGATACTGGGCTTGTGAAAGAGCCCGGCAGAAACAGGCAGAACGGGAAATACCGAAAGCAAGACAGGAGCGGCTTGATTTCAAATAATTGGGTTATGGGTTTCAACAACCTTTTGCTTCTTCGACCTTTGGTCTATTGGCTTTAGTTACCAAAGACCAATCAGACAAGCTTCGCTTCACCTCGTCCCCTCAGTTCCTTGGGAGGGACATTTATTCACTGTAGACCTGCCGATTTCAGAGTCCTAGGTGAGAGCCGTGTTGCCCTCTCTACTCCGGGCTCTTACCAGACACCCCCAGATGTAATATTTACTTGGTTGCCTCGAGCAGCTCGGGACCCCTGGGGATCTGTCTTTGTGGGTGGGATGCTTGCCTAACACATAGGAAGCCCTGGGTTCCACTGACCGCTGTAGACTTCATGTGTGGTAGTGCATGCCTGTAAACACAGCACTCAGGAGACAGAGGTCAGCCATTCAAAACCATACTTGGCTCTATGGTGAATTCAAGACTAGTGTGGGGTGCATAAGACCCCGTCTCAAAAAGAAGGAGATGGGGAGAAGAGGTGGTGATGTCATAAATAAGGAAAAGAGACCAGTAAGTTCCTGCTCGGCCTGCTGGGCTTGAGGGCTCTGAAATCTCATGCTCTAATTGAGTCGGGTCTTAAAGCATTCACCTCTGTCCGTCATGGACATGCTGACATTGTGTGAGGCAAAAGCTTCCTCGGAAATGCTCTCCCTGAGCTTCTCTCTTTATCTTACCTGAGCGGGAGGGACCAACCAACACCCAACATTCCTGTCACCAAAAGCCAACCAGCCATAACTGCCCATCTTGTTCTTGTTAACTCTGTAACACCTTGGGATTGGTTCCAGAGTACCAATTCTGGGCAGTTAGAGTGTGTGTTTTCCCAGGTGAGCCTGGCTCAAACAAACTCCTCTGACATGCTTGTGTGGAAGTCTACGTTCTCGGTGCTGAGAAACAGGTCCTCTATTTAGGTTTGTAATAGCAACCCTGGTGTCTCAAGGTACCAGTGCATTCTGGGATGTGGAGTGTTTTGGAGTTCATGATATATTTATTTACCACACTAGTGAGATCTAGATTAGTGTCCCATAATTTAACGCATTGATATTCATGCAAAGAATAAGGTTTTAATGGCCACATATATTTTCTTCCTTCCTTCCTTCTTCTCTTTCTTTCTTTCTTTCTTTCTTTCTTTCTTTCTTTCTTTCTTTCTTTCTTTCTTTCTTCCTTCCTTCCTTCCTCTCTCTCTCTCTTTCTCTTTCTTTCTTTCTTTCTTTCTTTCTTTCTTTCTTTCTTTCTTTCTTTCTTTCTTTCTTTCTTTCTTTCTTTCTGCCGTGCATCTTTTCAAGTTAGGATTTCACTTTTGTTGGCTTTTGGCCCTTTGAAGCGTATATTCCAGGCTGGCTTTGGACTCACTCTGTAGCTGAGGATCACCTCAGACTTCTGATCCTCCTGCCTCTACATCCCCAGTGCTGGGATTATAGGTGTGAACCACCAGGCCCAGCTCCTGCAGTGCTGAAGAGCGAACCCTGGGCTTTGGACATGCCAATCAAACGCACCTCTGGGCCAGGTGTTTTGCTACCAAATGAGTCTGATTGGAAACTTCCTGTATTTAGAGTGTGTGTACCCCAAAGCTGTATGGATTGTTGCAGGGCTGTGTGAGCCCATGATATTTCTATAGTTTAATGGGCATTGTGTGATTGTCATGTGCCCGGTCAGCACTAGAGGACAACTCAGAACCTTTGTATACACAATGCTTTTGGGTTCTTGGAATTTTCCAGCATGGCCTTTTCTAAATTAAGTTTGAGGACCAGGGGCCTCTGTCTTCTGTCTCTACCCTAGGCCCTACATGTAGCAATGTCTTCCTGGTACTTAAAGTGCAGTGGTTGTAGCTGATGGGAAGGACAGGGAGCAAGTTCAAATTCCTCAGACCCTTTCTCAGTAGAAGTGGGAAAGCTGGCAGGCCCCCAGGGAGGCGGGGGAGGAGGAAGAAGAGGGTGGAGGAGGGAAAAGAGGAGGTGGAGCAAAACCTTCTGCAGTGTCTGTGGTAAGGTTGCTGTTACTCTCGAGCAGTCGTCTCATCTGTTGGAGGGAGAATCAGAGTCCGGAAGGCTCCCAGCACTTGCTGGCTGTCCACCGTCTCCTTGGCAAATGCCGCACAGAAAATGTCTCTGAGCAACCACTAGTGTTTTCCTTGAGCATCTCAGGAAATGCTTGTTTCAACAGGCATGAGAGGATCCCTGTGGCTTCGAGATGGGCTGGACCTCCCCACCCAGCATAGCCACTGTGAGGATCCCACAGAGAACACATTCATTAAGCTCTCCAGCTCTGCCCCAAACCAGAAATGGCTTCCTTAACTCCACCTGGGATTCTTTGGCCAATGTATTGGTTTTGAGGTCTTGCTATCTGCCAGGGGATTGGCGTCTGCAGCGAAGGATGTGGGCCTGGTTTAAGAGTGAGGAAGCAAGGTAGACTAGAGTCTGGTTTTCCCAAGGTTTGCTTCCTGTTCCCCTGCGTCCAACGTGAGTCATCTGGGGCTCCATTGGCTGTGGAAGAGCTCCTGAGACTCTCATTTTGTGGTTCTGCCATCTCCCAAGGCCCTCTCTGTCTGGCCAACGGCAGGCGAAGATTATGGTGAGGGAGGTTTTATGCACCAGGCAGCATCATATTTCTGTCCACATCACTTTGGCTGGAACATAGTCCCACGGGCCTAACTGCAAGGGAGCCTGGGAAAGATCATCTAACTCTGCCTGGAGGAAAACAGGCACAGGTGCCAATGTCCACCACAGACCAAAGGGTTCTGCACAATCTTCTGATTTTTACAATGTTACCAAGACATCCAAGTTTTCTTTTATTATTACTTTTTGAGACATGGGCTGGCCTTGAACTCATTAAGTAGCCAAGGATGACCTGATGACCTTGAACTTCCCCAGGGCTGGGATTGCAAGCATTTGCCATCATAGCTGGTTTTATTTAGTGCTGGGGATTGAACCCAGAGCTTCGTGCATTCTGGGTAAGTAGTAACTGAGTGAGATGTGTGTCCCCAGCCCCTAGACATTTAACTTCTAACATGATAACATGTGGATTAAACAACTGATCAGGATCCTCACAGGTTCCTGCTTTTTTTGGCCCTTGGGCTGGTGGGCCTCGTCTTCTGAGCTATCATTCTCCACGGCAGACAAGTGACAGATGAAGTGATTGCCAGTTATTCAACAAACATGTCAACGTCTACTCCGTACCGGCTGACAGGTGTGAACGCTTGGGATAAGTCCTTGTTTCTTCGCTACGGAACACGTGGCTATTTTTTTTTGCTGTTTTTGCTCCTGGCTAGAAACAGAGTTAGATTTTTAAAAACTAAATTGTAAAGTCTGGGACCACAACTCAGTAGTGAGAAAGCTTGCCGATCATGGTGTTTGGTTCCCAGAATGCAAAGAAAGAGGAAGGAGGGGAGGAAGGAAGGAAGAGAGGGAGGGAGGGAGGGAGGAAGGAAGGAAAGAAGGAAGAAGGAAGGAAAGGAGGAGAGAGGAAGGACTGAAGGAAGAGGGGAGGGAGGGAGAGTCCTTCTGTTTGCTAGAGTTACTTGCCAAGGTGTTAAATTTAAAAAGGAATTGCTTAGCTGAGAAGAGACCCCTTGTTGGGAGCCATGCCGGGCAGAGCCTTGGTTTTTTTTTCTCTGAGGGCTAGAGACAATGTCAGCTACCTTACAGAGAGCCAGAAATGGGGCACATAGGAGGTGCACAGCCCAGCTCCTGGCTCCTTAGCTGCCACTGTAGTGAGGCAGTGCTGATGACTTGGGGACAGGAGGCACCGTGACTCCTTCCCGACTCCTCTGCCAATTACCTGCAGGACACGTGCTGAGGACATGGGATGGCACTGACTTAATTCTTTACAAGAACTCAAGTGCAGGGACAGTCGCAGAACTTCAGAGCTCTGCTCAATGGACAAAGGCCAACACCCGTCACTTCAGCGGGGAGGAAAGAGCCCATTCTAGTGTCGTTTTACAATGACAAGCGTCCATCTCCTTCACTGACGTCCACAGAGAAACATCAGCAGAAATGGTGTGAAAGTGTGGGCGTGGGGCAGCCGGGCCTGCACGAGAAGGCAGGTTCTGCTGGGTTTCCTGTTCCTAAAGATGAAGCTCTACCATGCTTCTGTCTCCAGGGCCCAGGCACCTCCTCTGATCTCACATTAATTTCATTTTGTGAGTGAGGACATCAAATTCCACGATTTTGTTTTTTTTTTTTAAATAGCTGAGTAATACCCCAGTGCGTAAATAAATGTACTTCAAGTTCTTTACCCATTTCTCTGGTGATCTAGCATGTTTTGTTTCTGGCTGTTCTGAATAGAGCAGCAGTGAGCAGGGTCGAGCAGGGTCTCTGCGGGAGGAGGAAGCGCCCTTTGGGTTTACACCCAAGAGTGGTGCAGCTGGATCTTGAGGCAGAGCAATTCCCATCTTCCCGGGGAGCTGCCAACCGATTTCCACAGAGGCTGTGCAAGGCTGTACTCCGCCAGCGGTGAATGGGTGTTCTTCCTCCACAGCCTCTCCAGCTTATCTTTTCTCACCGGTCTTCGCCATTCTGCCAGGTACACGAAATCTCAACTGGTTTTGCTTTCATTTTCCCCCGGTGGCTAAGGCTGTTGAACATTTAAGTGCTTCTCAGCCACTCAAATTTCCTCTACTGAGAATTCTCTGTGTGGATCTGTCTGCCATGTTTGAATTGGACGGTTTGTTTTCTTGATATATAGTTTTTTTTTTTTGAGTTATTTGTGTATTTTGGGTATTGGCACTCTTTTGTATGTGTAGTTGGCAAAATCTTTTCCCCGTTCTGTAGGCTGCCGCTTTGTTCAAATGAATCCCCGTTGGACTGGACCTGTTAAGTTCTAGCTACGCCAAGATATATACGAGTCCTAAAGTATAGCCCTAAATTCATAGGGTAAGGGGGTGTCTCAGGGGTAGGAGCCCTGGCCTGAAGTCTTAGATGTGACTCCCAGTACTGTGAAAAGGAAGACAAGATTCTCACACTGCTTCCCACACTCCCCCATGCCTCTTGATAAGGGGACAGGGAGGACACTTATGCTGTACCCAGACCACCTTCTCCTGGGGTCCCAGATGAGTCACAGTGGGACACAGTCAGGCAGAGATCAAGGGTTCTGCTAAGAAATTACATTTCCCTGCCCAAGCCTGAAAAACTGGAGGTCATCTGGTGGCTCATTCACTTGTCCATCCATCCATTCATTCATTCATTCATTCAGGCAATTTCCTATCTCTGAGAGTATTATGTAGGAAACATGGGTAGGCTTGAGACGGGGTCTCTCACTGGCCTGGAACACACCAATTGGGCCAACTTTCCCAGCTCTTAGACTGCAGAAGCTCATTACACACCTGACATTATTCCGTGGGTTCTGGGGATCCAGGTCCTCATGCTTGTGTACTTGAGCGACTAAGCCATCTCACCAGCCTTCGTCTTATGGGGGTAGAGGAATTAGACACAGGGACTAGCAGGGCCATAGGGCTGGGTATGGGCAGTCGACCTACTCTGGGGGCCCCTGGAAGAAGAAACACAGGAGCATAAAGAGGTCCAAGAGGCAGTTGCTGGTGTTCAAGTGCGGGAGAACAGGGCTTTTGTTTCGAGGAGAGGCAGGGGTGGATTTCCTGTGAAGTCAGAGGCTTAAATCTCAGAGCAGCTCTTGGTGCCTCCCGACAACGTGAGGGGCCAGGCCCAACCCCCACATAATCTCATGCTTTTGTGGAATTGCCGAAGTCAGGTATTTTAACAGCAACTGATTGAGAACACTGCCTCTTTCTGCTCCAACTTCCTCCGCCGTTTCCTTTCTCCCTTGGGTATCACGATGTAGCTGTGACATTTTTAGAGAGGTGGATAAGGAGAAGTCGTGAAGCAGTGCTGACTATGACAATAATTAAAGTCAAAATATGTTGTCCCAAAGAGGATGTTGACACGGAGCGTTTTAATAGGTGGTGTCAGTTCAAAAAAATCCTCAAGATTAAAGATCAAGGAAACTCAGCTTGAAAGAGCCGCGCTTTTGTTTTTTGATTTTGCAGCGCTGTGAAATCTAAGCTGACAACCATTATCTTTCGGTTGTTTTCATTTTGAAATAGAGACCTGCCGTGTTGACGAGGCTGACCTTGATCCTCAGGGCTCAAACGATGATCCTCCTGCTTCAGCTCCCTGAGTATCCTGGGATTAAGAGGCTCACAGCTATGCCCGGTTGGCCTTAAAGCTTCGCTATGAAAGAAATTTTAGTATTCCAATAATGAATGGAGATGTTGAAACTTTCCCAAGTGCCAACGGTAAAAAAGTGTTGCTCAACCACTAGAGACAAGATGCAATATCTCATTCTTTAGTAGAAAACTGACATCACAAAATTCATATACGACAGGAGCGTATTCTAAAGGTTCACAGTGAAAAGGGCAGTGGTAAAATTATTACCGAGATGTGTTACACTGATGGAAACATTGACGCACATTTAATTTACATAATTGCCTTCATAAAGGCAAAGTCGATCTCATATAAACTTAATGTTTATTGTTATTATGTAACTTTAGCGTGTTTAATAAGTTTTATTTTAGAATGGTGTAAACTCTCGCCAACTGTGCTACCAAACATGGAAAGGATTTGGGGAGCTATCTAGTGAGATCAAGGCCAAAAAAGGAGGTGAAGTTATTTCCTTCGATCTCCCAGCAGAGCAGGAATCCTCTCCCATAAGCCTCAGCGTCACAGACTTGGGCTCTCCTCCAGGCCTGTGCTGTCTCTGTCATGGGTGAAAATGACGGCTATAGGAAGTTCTGTCAGGCTGATTGCTGTCTACAGTTCCCCTTTGGCCCTGAGCATCCACAGGGCTACAGGCACAGCTAACTCCCCTTTCCACCTCACAACAGCTCTGCAGACACCTGAGGTACAGGGGTCAGTCACCTTGTTCTTGTCTAGGGTGACCTGGCATCGTTCCAAGACGTCTCTGATGTCGTGGCTTCTGAAGTCTAGAATATTCCTCAGCCCTGTTTCAGGGAAGAGTTAATGATAATGTGGAGATTGATGCCAGCTCACATGGCAGATGCTGTGTGGGCTTCAACTTTATGGCAATCCTAGAAGTGGGCAAAGCCATGAGGCACAGCTTATAGATGAGGAGAAGTTAAGTGCTTAGCTTACAGAGTACACAGGGTGGGAGTGGGGGTGGAGGTGGAGGTCGTCACTGGACTTTTTGATTTCAGAGTCTGTGTCCTTAGTCACCGTACCCCCATGGCTAGAATTAGGGAGCTGCAGGCAGTGGGGTGGAGACTAAGGCCACTAACCTACTGTGAGTAGAAGTCCACTCATCAGGCGTCTTGGGGATTACAGTTACTAACCATATGTGTCTAACAAGGAAACTTTAGAACACACGAGGCAAGACATGGTGGCATTAGAGAGACAGAATCCACAGTGACAGGATTAGAACTGTACATCTTTAACAATGTGCTGTCATAGAACCAATCTCTTGAAGCTTTATCTAGATCCATAGAGCAGCCGCTTCCACTTCCTTCCCCCAAGTCCCTGGCAAGCAGCATCCGACCTTCTGTTATCAGAGAGGGGAGCAAGTCAAATCTTTGGCCACTTGCAAAGTAAAAGGGCATTTGACAGCCCCCTGTTGCCTGGCCCAGGCACCTCCAGCTTGGCCTGGGAGAGCGAGATAAGCGACCATCAGCCTCTGACCCCACAAAGGCCCCGCTCTTCCCGGCCTCATCAGGTCCCTGTGAAAGGGTCAGGCCTCGCCTGCTGCTGACAGGGATCTCAGAGCAGGATCTGCCAGATCTAGCCCAGCCCAGCTTGGGGCCAAGAGGGAATAATTATCTTTTGTCCTTGCTCCCACCCAGTTCCTACCTTCCCAGCCCACCAGGAAGCTGGGTCCCCCGCTTTCAATGCTATTATAATAACAGCCATTCATAGCTACTGTACCCTGCACGGTTCACTAAGCAGGGTCCGCCCAGGCTTCACAGAACCCTCACAATGGGATACGTGGGAGGGAGGGGAAGAGGAGAGGTGGTGTGGGCCGTGGGGACTGGGTAGATGGCCATTTTGCAGGTGAGAACAGGACCTGGAGAGAACCAGTCGAAGCATCTGCTTGCATTTTCCGTGTTGGAGAACCATTTAAAAGAGAATACAATGGGAGCAGAGGCATGAGAAGATTCGAAATAGATGCGGTAGAGATGTGAGCACCAGCAAAATCATACGAGGCCTTGTAGATTGTGAACAGGAGTCAGGCTTTTAAGCTGGGTGTGGGTTGCAGGACTGCAGTCCCAGCACTTGGGAGGTAGGAGTAGGAGGATCAGGAGTTCAGGGTCATTCTCCATCCGCAATGAGCTCAAGGCCAATCTGGGGTACACGAGACTGTGTCTCGAAACAAAACAAGCAAGCAAACACAAAAAAGGTGCTTATTTTTCTAGGCACATTGAGTAGAATTCTCACTGACCTGAGAGAATTCACAGTATGTGAAGTAACTTCTGTCAGCTGCCGCCCTGTGCTGTCCAGGCCATGCCCTGTGCGTCCCATCCCCTGGCAACTCTGCAGCTCCCTCCCCCGTGTTTGGTTACCCAGAAGTCACTGGGAGGTGAACAGACACGAGCAGAGAAGACAATAGGCGTCAGAACAGTGTGTTCCCATCTTCTGCAGTCCCCAGAAAGTTGACCGTGGAGCTCAGAGTGTGATAGAGAACAGGGGAGGGTGACTCCAGGGGGCCTGAGAGGTTCCCAGTGAGGAGACCTGGGCATGAGCAGGGTCAGCTAGGTCAGAGGATCTAGAACGGGCAGGAACATCCACATTTCAGGATGGGAAACAGCAGGCACAACAGTGAGAACAGACACAACCCGGGACTCTTGGTGATTAGAGGCGTTGTCATCTGGCTGGATTGTTAGCTGGGTGCCCGGCAGCAGTGCCCAGGGGTGTGTTCTGCCCCTTTCCCTTCATGCGTTGTGAATGCTTCCTGATGCCAACAAGTCTTTTAGACAGCCTCCGCCTCCTCTTCCTCCCCTTCTCTCTCTCCCTCCCCCTTCTTCCTTCCCTCCTTCCTTCCCTCCTTCCTTTTCTTCGTGTGTGTGTGTGTGTGTGTGTGTATGTGTGTGTGTGTGTGTGTGTATATGTGTATGTGTATGTGAGTGTGTGTGTGTGTGTATGTGAGTGTGTTTGTGTATGTGCATGTGTGTGTGTGTATGTGCATGTGTGTGTATGTGTGAATATGTATGTGTGTGTATGTAAGTGAATGAGTGTGTGTGTATGGGTGTGTGTGTATGTGCGTGTATGCGTGTGTGTGTATGTGCGTGTGCATGCATGTGTGCATGTGTGTATGTGTGTGAGAGTGTGTGTATGTGAATGTGTGTGTGAATATTGTGTGTATGTGTGTGTGTATGTGTGTGTATGTGTGTGTGTGAGTGTGAGTGTGTGAGTGTGTGTGTGAGTGTGTGTGTGTGTGTGTGTGTATGTGTGTGTGTGTGAGTGTGTGTGTGTGTGTGTGTGTATGTGTTTGTGTGTGTGTGTGTGTGTGTGTGTGTGTGTGTGTGTGTCTGGTGGGCAGATGACAACTTTAAGGAGTTGATTCGTGCTTTCCACTGTAGGCTCCTGAGGTCAAACTCAGGTCATCAGACTTGTGTGGTGAGCACTTTTACCTGCTAAGCTGTCTGGTCAAACCCAGATTCTTTTCTTTTTCTTTTCTTTTTTTTTTTTCTTTTCTTTTTTTTTTTTTTTTTTTTTGTTGCCTTTATATTTAGAGCAGGATCTTGCTCTGTGGTCCTTCCTGACCTTGAACCTACAGCCACCCTTTTGTCCTAGTTCCCCAAGTTCTGGCCTTATGGGATTCAGTCAGTGGACCTGGCTTTCTTGCAGGTTTTCTTCAGAGCTCTTTCTTCCGTGTCTTCTAACCAGCCCCCTAGTGTTGGATACTGAGACTCTTCTAGTTTTTCTCTATTCCAAGCAAGGGACGAACATCTTTGCCCACAAGCCTTTGGGCAAGTGTTTTATCTTTGTACAATGATGGTGGGGAGTCCTGAAGGCCATGTGGTAGACAGAGTTGACCTTGGAAGGACTGAGTTGGCTCTGTTTGAAACCAGCCTGGAGGTCACAAGGGCAGTTCTTGGCTGGGTTTCTCTTCCAGGGGCCCCAAGCAGGGACGTTCTGAGAGAAGTCTTGAGCGGCAGATAGAGAGCCATGACCGGGGTCTCCGGCTTCCTGGGCCAGATAATGAACAAAGGAGAAAGGAGGCCCAGCCCAGAGAACTCACGCTCCCTTTCTTGCTGTGCGCCAGTCTGGCAACGGACTTGGTTACCAGTTGCCAGTGCCCTCTCGGGAAACAAACAGTGTTTTAAACAGCACCGACTTGGGTTCAAAGCACACCTCCACCACTGAAGAGATCTTGGGCCAGTTTCTCGGTGGCTCTTGGATTTCTGTGTGCTCACTCGCAAAGTGAGGGGAAACCACCTGCTAGACATATTATGAAAGCTAATAAGGATGAGCGAGGTCCTGACTGACTGAGTCCATGCTCCCAGAAGTCATGGTCTATACTTTCATTGTCATGTAGAGTGTCCATTCTCTTTTTAAATGTTATTGGGGACAGGGGGAGGGGGATTGCTCAGTGGATAAAATGCTTTCTGTGTAAGTGTGAGAACAGGAGTTGAGATCTCCAGCATCCATAGAAAACGGCCCACCTGTAGTCCCAGCACTTGCAGATTCCCCAGGACTGGCTGGGACTCTACACTTCCTGGAATCAGCCATCCAGCAATCAGTGGAGCCCCACAATCAGCAGGAAACCCTGGCTCAGAAAACAGAGTGGAGAGTCACACAAATGTTTGCACTTGCATGAGCATGTGTGCACACATGCATGCACGCAGTGCAAATACATACAATTATAACACACCATCTGATTCACACATTTGAAATATTTAGCTCACTGTACATTGAATTTTGTCATTCCCCAAAGAAATCTTGTACCCATCAGTAGGTATCCCTAGCCCCCCAGAAGAGCCCCATCCACCCCCCTAAACCTGCTAACTTACTTTCCACGTCTATAGACTTGCCTTTGCCAGACATTTCATACCAGCATAGTTGAGCAACATGTGGCCTTTTGTGACAGCTTCTTTCACTTAGCATGATTTTTATCAAGGTTTATCTAGGTATGGTCTCCATAGACTATGTGTTTGAATGCTTGGCCCATAGGGAATGGCACTGTTAGGAGGTGTGGCCTTGTTGGAGTGTGTGTGGCCTTGTTGGAGTGGGTGTGGCCTTGTTGGAGTGGGTGTGGCCTTATTAGAGGAAATACATCATTATGGGGGCAGGCCTTGAGGTCTCCTATGCTTGAGCTATAGTTTCCTTCTACTGCCTGCAGATCAAGATGTAGAACTCTCAGCTCCTTCTCTAGCACCATGTCTGTCTACACACCACCATGTTTCCCTGAATAATGATAATGGACAAAACTCCTAAAACTATAAGCAAACCCCAAATTTAATGGGATTCCTTTAAAAGACCTGCCATGGTCATGGTGTTTCTTCACAGCAATAAAACCGTAATTGAGATAACCCCTTTTGTTGATGAACAATATTTCATTGTATGGACTAACTGCATCTAATACGCCCTTTTCTCAGGTGACAGGCGTTCGGGTCCTGTTCTTCTCTCGACTCTTACGGATGACGTCGTGAAGAACATTTGCATGTTGATACTGGTTACTGGCCCCTGGGATCTGATGGCACAGGAACTGCAGGAATGAGACCAAGTCACCTACAATGAAGAAGAAAGGCACAGCTCCCTTACTGAAGCTTCAGCCCCAGCCATGGCAGTACTGATGGTGAGCAGGCTGCTTGCTTCACGGAGGCAGCCGAAGGGTCAGCTAAGTATGGCGATGCTCTAATAACCACAGGCACAGCCGTGCATGCCTGTATTCATGTGTGTACATAGGAGTGTGTGTGTGCATGCGTGGGTTGATGTCAGATATGTCTCTCAGTTTCGATCCACTGAACCAGAAACTTGTGGATTGGGCCAGGGACCCTCCTATCTCTGTCTCCTCAACACTGGGGTAACAGGTGCAAGCCAGCACACCCAGCTTTTTTTTATTTGGGTTCTGGGGATCAAACTCAGGTCCTCATGCTTGCATAGCAGGTATTTTGAGAACTGAACTATCTCCCCATAGTCATGACCTTAAAAACAACTTTGTGGGTGAGCACCTTGGCTTTGTACTTGGTAATAACTAAACCAGCTCAGGAACACCCGTGTCTAGTATCCCCCTCTTACATGAATGACCTCCATTTGTGATCAGGCTGAAGAACTCCCATATTTGTGTTGCTTGGAAAGTACAAGGGCATTGTAAAAGACACACATGTCTGCTCCATTGGGAATGCCCAAGGTCAATGTGCAGTATAGTCTTGGGAAAATAGCATTTCCCAATGATCAGTGTGTACACACGTAGAACTGAGCAGATTGGCTCAAAGTCTGACCCAGCAAAGGTTTGAAGACAGACGTGCTAAGCCTGTTGTCCCATGCTGGTCATCCTTTAGTGCCCATAAGTACAGGCAGAGTCAGTGTTCTTAGCAACAGTGGCTTTCTACAAAATAGTCTAGGTAACTCTTATTGCACCCACAGACTCAGGTGTTATCTACAAAGTACCTGGGGTTTTCATAGCCAGCTGCTTAGAAGCGTTACCTGCCGTGGGAGCCGAATACTACATTGCTCAGGGTGTGATCTCCAAAACCAGAGGTGTTAAGACCTACCAAGAGTACATGAGGATAGAGGGCTTATCTAGTTTTGTTCAGTGAAAATGGTCCTTTATTTTTGTTGTGTGTGTGTGTGTGTGTGTGTGTGTGTGTGTGTGTGTGTGTGTGTGGGGTGTGTGGTGTGTGTGTGGTGTGTGTGTGTGTGTCTGTTTGGGTCTGCCTCTCTCTGTCTCTGTCACTCTCTGTCTCTCTCTGTCTCTCTGTCTCTCTCTCTGTCTCTGTCTCTCTCTCTCTGAGGTCTATGTGTCTCTTTGGGTCTGCCCCTCTGTCTGTGTCTTTCTCTCTCTCTGAAGTCTGTGTGTTTCTGTGTGCTTCTGTGTGTGTGTCTCTGTGTGTACATGTGTCGTGTGTCTCTGTGTATGGACATCTTGAACTCTACTAGTTTTATCTCAGCCCTGTAACGGTGGCTTCCTAATCTGTGGACATTCTGACCTTGTGGTCTAATCAGCAGTTCTATGACAAAGCTGCAGAGAGGAGAGCACAGGACGGAGACTGAAACAAACACATACTATGCTTTCGAGCGGTAATAAAGTTTATTTGCCCTTTGTCCCCTGTGGCAGTCCTGAGCTGGTTCACACATCTGTTTTAAGCGGAAACTCCAGGTCTGAGCAGAGCTCTGATACTCTGGAGTTGGAGTGGGGCGCAGGGCTGGCTGGCCAACCGGTTCCCAAAGGAGCTGCCCCTTTCAGCCACCCAAATATAGTGCAGGAAAACTCAGCTTTCCCCACACCCTCAGCGATTCTTGTTATGTCTGTCTTGGCTGTAGCCATCTCCATGGTAGGTAGCTTGTTGTGCTTTTGACTGACATTTCCTTAATGGCCAACTTCTGTCAGTTTCATGTCTAGGTAATAAATCCCAGGATACCCTTTCCTTATTTGGAACTACTAACTTAACCTTTCTTTCTTTCTTTTTCTTTTTCTTTTTTTTTCTTTTCTTTTTTTCGGAGCTGGGGACTGAACCTAGGGCCTTGTGCTTGCTAGGCAAGTGCTCTACCACTGAGCTAAATCCCCAACCCCTTAACCTTTCTTTCTTATATTTTTGGTTGTGAGCCTAGCCTTTAACAGCTGAGCCATCTCTCCAGCCCTTAACCTTCCTTCCTTCCTTCCTTCCTTCCTTCCTTCCTTCCTTCCTTCCTTCCTCTTTTTTCCAAGATTTATCTGTTCATGCATTTTATGTATATAAGTCCTCTGTCATCGCACACACACCAGAAATCAGATCCCATTACAGATGGTTGTGAGCCAATATGTGGGTGCTGGGAATTGAACTCTGGACCTCTGGAAGAGCAGCCAGTACTCGTAACCACTGAGCCATCTCTCCAGCCCCTCTAACTTAAGTTTCAATGGGAGAAGATGACTGGGGCATCTACAGAGCATGCCTGGAAGTGGCCTTTCCATGGAGACAATTATTTACCTGCTTTAAGCACTGCAAAACCCCAGTGCTCTGACCTCTAATAATCACAAAGACGGGGCGGTTACAGGACAACACCTATGGATGGGAATAAAACTGGGGTGAAAATATATTTATTCAGTATACACGTAGTCAAGGTTAAAGACACTTGTTAAAGAGGCCGAGGAGAGCATGCCTGCATGAGGAGCTGAGTTCAATTCCCAGTACCCACATAGAAAGTCACAGATGGTTATACAGTTGTGATCCCAGCTCTGGGGAGGCAGAGACTGGTGGATCCCTGGACATCACTGGTTAGCCAGTTTAGCCAAGCTGGCAAGCCCCAGGTCCCGGTGAGGAAATGTGTCTCAGGAAGGAAGACAGGTTGGCTCCTGGGGAGCAACACCATGCTTTGACTAAGCACATGGCCCCAAGCAGTCATGGACAGTGACCTCTGAACCCAGTTATGAAACAAATAATCGAGTTTCGTAGCTGTGACGAAACACCCGACGGAAACAACTTAGAGGAAAGATCCAGCTTCAGAGGGTCAAGTCCATTGTGGTGGGGAGGAGTGGCAGGGCTGGGCAGCTCCTCCTGGAGCACGGAAAGGAGAGATGCTGTGCTCCCACTACCTGGGGCGTGGTGGAGGCAGGGGAAGAGTTGGAAGTCATCCTCAGCTCTATTAAGTCTGGAGGCTAGCCTAGGGTACATGAGCCATCTCAGGAAAAAGAAAAAGAAAGCTGCAGCCAAATATCTGGAGATTAGGGAGTCAGGTATGGCCCTGCAGGGTCTGAAAATGGCCCTCTCCATAGATTCAGGAACTCATGGCGATCGGTTCATTGTGGGTCGGGCCATCTACACCTTGGTACCCAGGTTTCCAGGTTGAGGCTGAGAGTTTCCTCTAGGCTTCCAGAGCTGCCAGCGTCCTGAGGATGTCAGGGTCTGGGGAGGACTCCCTCGGGTCCCGGTGCTTGTGGCACCAGTGAAAACAGCTGTGCTCCCTGACGAGAGAGAAGGTCTCCTCTGGACATTGTGGAAATGCTGGGCTCTCCGTCCTTGCTTCAGGCAGCAGTGATGAAATACCTTGTAATGGTGGAATGGAAGGCTGGGCTGGGTTCCGGCTTATGCCTGCATCAAAGGGGCCAAGTCTCGACTTGCTCTCAGGTTAAGCCCGGTGGCCAGGGCCTTACAAGCTCCCCACCACATAGGGCTAGGACAACATTTTGAAGTGTTTCTTCTGCTCTAATGGCTGCTCCCAGCTGTAGCTTGGCGTTGACCTTGGACGTGGAAGGTTGGGGAAAGCAGAGTTTCTTCCATCTTGACTGTATTCCAGGGCAGCTGTTGATACATCGCAGAGCAAAGGAAGCTGAGAGAGGTAGGCACCACACAGACAAATTCGCTTGCCCACACTGGCCCAGGCAATGGGATGCAGCCAGGAGTCCTGCGCTTTGGACTTGATGAGGCAGCAGCCGTTTGAGCTCTGGAGTTCAAAGAACTTTTGTGGACCCGTGCAACCAACCCTCATCACTTGTGGCTGGTTCAAGGGACATAGGACAGTCACTGTATCCTTGGCTGAGCTGGGAGCCATTTCTGAGCCAGGAAGGAAGCTATGCTAATTCTGCCCATGAGGACATTCTAGCCAGAGCAGGGCCGGTTAGCGATGTCTAGGGCCCTCTAGTGGTCAAGAGAGCAAAGCTCTCGAGACTTCCAAGCTGGGAGTCCAGACTCAGATTAAAATTATCATACTAATGGCCCCATTCAATGAGTATCTTCACAGGCAGGCATAGTACAAGGATATAACATCTGTACAATTCCTAATGCACTATTGTCACGTTACAGAAATAGTCTAGGATAGATGACACCATCTAACCCCCCTTCCCCAAAAAGAAGCTTCCAAGGCATTTTAGTTCGAAAGAAGCCCTTGACATTGAGGAAGAAAGCACCACTAAGGGACACTCCAGGGCCAGGAGAGGGGCCAGGAGCTGGACTTGGAGGTGACTAATGAGAATCCTGAGTCCCTTAAGCTCTTCACCCCTTTACACATCTCTTCCCTTTGGGGCACCCCATCAATGCATTCACATGGTCACACGGCTCGTGACATCTGCAAAAGGAAGACGTTTGTTTGCAGTTGTCTGTTAGTTGAATGTCACTGTCACTTAGGCATGAGCTGAACGTCAAAGAGAATCGGGCCCAATGGTTGGGGTCAGACTATGTCAGATACACTCCTCTCACCCGGCGCCTCCAGAAACCACGGCAAGTGCGTTTGCAGAAGGCACTACCAAGTGTCCACTGCTCCTGGAGAGGGTGAGGTTAGTGCCTCAGATGCCACTGAATGGATGTGCCTAGCCCGATGTGGGGAGAGAGACCAAGCCCCTGCTGGCTTCGGCACGGGGAAGGGTTACACAGGTGTGACGGTTTCTGCATCCCTCTTGTCTACACCCTCTGCTGGACAGTGAGGAGGCCGTTCCACAGAAGAGAAAACTGGGGTCTAAACCCTTGCTGGATAGCTGTGAGGTCATGAAAGTGCAACCGTCCAGCTGTCTCCTTTCCCATCTCTGGACTCTTCCCTTCAGAATGCCAGCAACCCCAGGCATCCCGTGGCTGGCCCTGGCTATCCATCACGTCCTTCAAGTGCGCTCTGATCCCACCACCTAAACACTCACCCCCAAGGCCTGTGAGTGGGGAGAGCAGTCATTTCCATTCGGCAGACGAGGAGGTGGTGAGCCCAGGCAGCTGACACACCTTACCTGGAATCTAAAGGCCTTCCCTGGGATCCTTGCTGCCCCAGACACTCTGTTATCCAGGTCAGTGATGGGAAACTCATTTTGACCAGCAGGGGGTGGCATGGACTCAGAGATAACACCCAGCATCCAGCACTGTGGCCAGCAGAACTCACTGCCTGGTGAAGTACCAAGCCTTCACCCATCCCAGGCTCCAAGAGGGCCTGAGGAGAAAAGAGAGAGGTGTATATATGTGAAAGGCATCCACCTCCCTGCAAGCCAGATGCTGGTCCACAGTCAGGCAATGTCGTGCCTCCTGACACAAAAAGACTCTGTGCCTTGTAAGAGAACTGTGTGTTGGCGCTGTTCTGCCCGGCTGGCCCTGTCTAACCAGCAGGCAGAAGCTACCCAGGATGGGATAGACGAGGGGTGATAAGCTTGGGTGGTGTCTGTAGGGTTGTGACCCACTTTACTGACTATAAAAGACAACCTGACAATATCTACCAGAAGCGAGAACGATCATGCAGTAAGTGACAGAAAATCCTCCCAGCTGCTATACACCAGCCGCTGGCAGCTTGTGGTCATCAAGTGCAGGAATGTGACTGGTTCTGATTTAGATATGTCACACACACACACACACACACACACACACACACACACACACACACACACACGTGCTCACACACAATTCACATGGTAATGAGGTTGTTTGCTTTTGCAGTGCTGGGAATTGAACAGCTTGCCTTGTACCAGGCAAGTACTCTGTAAGGAGAGGTCCTGATACTAAGGTCTAATTGGTTCTTGGTTTGTCAATAAAGAAGTCTGGGGGGTGAATTGCTGGGTGGAAGGTACAGGTGGGACTTCTGGGTCCCAAGAGGAAAAGGAGACGCAGGGAAAGAGAGAGGGGGCTTTTCTGCCTTGCTTTGGAAGAAGGAGACTGCTGTAATCATGTAAGGTCTCAGGGCAGGTAGGGCCTGCGGCCTCTTCTAGAGGTGGATGGCCAAGGATGTTGGCAGGGCCTAACTGATACAAACCGCTAAGTTTAGGGCAGACGGAGAGACAGAGAAAATAAATTCATAAGGGCACGAATTTCCAGGGAGGAGATATTCACACCCAGGAATTGTGCCTTGCAGGCAAGTTAAGGTAACAAGGCTGAGTGTCTTTTCTCTGTGGATTCAAGGGTCACAGGAGTGGGCTGGTGAAGCAGTGACTCCCAGGGCATAAGGTGGATACAAAAGGGATCCAGGAGGAGGGTGCAGAGCTCAGGCTGTGGTCCCTGGCAAAAGGCAGAAACGATATTAAAACTGCACACAACCGTACTCTATCACAGAATTACACTCCAAGTCTGTTACTTGCTTTTGATATGAAAGACTTCTGTGAGTGAACGGAGGTAACGGCCGCCTAGGGCCACACTCAGCATACACTTACAAGCAGTGAAGAAAGTGTGCTTAGTGCTGGGTGTCTTAGCACATAATAAACCAAGCAAGGGGAAGGGTGTGTAAGGTGAGAGAATTTCCCAGGAATGATGGGTAATGAAAATCAAGGAGAGGGTGGGACATGGTGGTGCACACCTTTAATCCTGGTACTTGGGAGGCAGAGGCAGGCAGATCTCTGAGTTTGAGACCAACATGGCCTACAGAGAGAGTTCTAGGACAAGAACAGCCAGGGCTACACACAGAGAAGCCTGTCTCAAAAAACCAAATCAAAAAAGCCAACCAAACAATAAAAAAAGCCCAAGCCACCTGATTAAATAACAACATAAAACAAAAGACACCCCACACACACACACACACACACACACACACACACACACACACACACACACACACACAAATATCCAAGGAGAGATTGAGCTGGTGTGTAACTCTCTGAGAGTTCACTTGGCCCTGGACTAGCCTTGCAACACTCTGGGATTGATCCTCAGCGACTTGGGAATAAGTAAGAGACAACAAGCCAAAGGGGGAGGGAGGGGCTGAAGAGGGGAGGGGCCCTGTGGGTTAAATATATCAGTGTGAAAGCAGACACAGGAGTCTGAGCCTGCCTGTTCCCCAGTGGACCACAAGCACAGGAGCTAAGAGGAGGAAACGAAGGGCCTGCCTTCCACTTCTCACTCCCCACCAATGACTGTGAAATGCAGGGAAAAAATGTCAAGAGCTGTGGGGGGAGAGCCGGACAGGCCCTCAGCTGAGCACACTGGGGCCACAGCTCTAGGTGTCAGGGGACCTGGGGGTGGGGTTGGTGGACGCTGGGCCTTTCAAGATCACATATGAGTTGTGTGTCCGTATATGGGGAGGAAGGCTGTCCTGTCCACTGGGACCTGCTGGAGAGGGGAAAGGAGGCAACAGTTAGCGTGGGATATAGACCCCAAGGGCCAAAAGAGAGGTTCGCAGGGTCCCCCAGAAACAGGGCTGTGCCTCTTCAAAGGTCAAGGTTGAGAGGGGCCATCTCTGTGAGAACCACTCCACTGGGTGATGGGTCCAGAGAACTGTGAAGCAGCCAGTCTAAGGACACCTGGAGTGACCCCTTTTCTTCATAAAGACCCCTACCAGGGCCTCTAGGACCTCAAGACCCAGTTGGAGCATCACAGGAGAGCTAGAGAAGAACAGGGTATAAATCCAAATGGGGAATTTCAGCCATATTTTGAGAGGAATTTTATATTCCTCTCCCCTTTCTCCTCTCCTCTCCCCCCTCCCCTCCTCCTCCCTCCCCTCCCCTGCCCTCTCCCCTCCCCTCCCCTCTCCCCTCCCTTCCCTTCTCCCCTCCCTTCCCCTTCCCCCCTCACATGGGGTGTCTCATGCACCCAGGCTGGCACTGAATTTTCTAGGTAGCCAAGGATAGCCTTGAATTTCTGATCCTCTTGCTGCCACCTCCCCAAGTGCTGGGATGACACATGTGGGCCATCATGTCCCATTCATGCAGTGCTGGGGATTGAACCCATGGCTTCACACATTCTGGGCAAGCACTCTACCAACTGAGCCACAACCCTAATCCTGGACATTCTCACTTCTAGATTGAGACTGTGTTTGCGAATTAAGCTGACCTTACATAGGTACTGTGTTCCCACGGGTACACAGTCCCTATGGGGCAGAGAGGTGACAGTGGGACTAGCGGGGAGAGACAGAGACAGGGAGACAGACAGAGAGACTGGGAGGAGAACCCAAAGGGTCGAGGCCTAGGCTCACTCAGATGTAATGCGAGGTCTCTTCTAGAACACCGTATTGATGAAGGAGATTCCCCAGATAAGGTCAATACATGCTTTAGGGAGCAAAGTGACATTGCTCTAGCAACAGGGAGATCAGACTCACTTTGATATGTCTGCTACAAAGGCCTGGCTTTCTCAGCACAGGGTAGGGGCTGAGATGCAGACCCACTGCATGTCCAGAAGAGAAAACAAGTGCAGAGAGAGTTGCCAATTCCCACCCCCTCCTGAAAGCACAACCCCTGTGTGCTCCGCTCAGCAGGGTGGCTAGAGGGGGTGGGGCCCTGGAGAGAGACAGGTTGTGTCCCCCAACCCCTGCCACTCATTGCCTCTGGTTCCACATTTGTCAAATGGGGGACAATCTACTGACTTCTCCCAAGGGTACTGTGGCCATGGAAGTGCTCTATCAATTCGTGATCATCTGAGGTGATCATTGCAAGGTGGCGAATGGCACTGCCCCTGTCCTCAAAGGACAACCAGAGTAGGTAAGAACGGAGACCCCGGCCCTGAGGTCTTGTGTTAGCAGAGGGGAGGTGGGAGAGGCTGCGGCAGGAGAGGGTCCGAGGCCTGGCCTTGGGCATGGGTTGCTTGGGCCTGGACAAAGGAGACAGAGGCTAGTACAGTGGGAACAGACACACAGGTACACAGACGTGCAGACTAAGAGCACCCGTGGTAGGTGGCAGAGTCCTGCATCCCATGATAAAAAGCAGAAATTCCAAGGGATTCGTGTTAGCTAGGCAGGAGCTAACACTGGTTCGCATGCTTGTTCCTTGGCAAGGTCGGGTTGAAAGGGGAAAAAGACCAACTGATTGGAAACAGATTCCTGGGAAGGAAGGATTCCAGGCTGGCGTGAGACAAGGGCCTGTAGCCGCTGGCCCCATCCCACCATTCCCCAGCCCTGATGCAAGGCTGGCTGGAGCGAGGCATTTCTTCCTGGCTTCATTACAAGGCCCTGCTGGCAGGGGATGAAGCTTCTGCCATCCCTGCCTGCATGCCGGAGTAAGCACTGAGGTTAAAAAACATGGACATCAGACCCCTGGCCATGCTGATTGCTCTCATCGACCTTGGATTCTCACCTCAGAGGGATTGTCTGTTTCCCAGGTGAGCCACTGTGTTGAGAAAAGTTGGGGCTTTGCCCTCCACCCAGTCTAGCTGAATGGGTGTGCTTCAGGGTCAGTGAGTGGCTTTATCCTGGGCTTCGGGTGCAGACAGGGAGGGTTAGAGTAGAAAGGAAGAAGACATTGTAGGTTCATGTGATGTGAAGGTGGTAGGGTACAGGGACACTTGTCTGATGCTAAGCAAATTTAGGGGCTGTTTGTTTCAGCAGCATGACATAACTTATCCTGACAGATACAAATCATGAAAAACTAAGGGGTTTCTCTCTCTCTCTCCCTTCCTCTCCCTCTCTTTCTCTCTCTCCCTCCCTCCCTCTCCCTTTCCCTCTCCCTCTCTCTCTCTCCCTCCCTCTCTCTCTCTCCCTCTCCCTCCCTCTCTACCTCTCTCCCTCTCCCTCTCTACCTCTCTCCCTCTCTCCTCTCTCTTCCTCTCTCCCTCTTTCCCTCTCTCTCCCTCTCTCTCCCTCTCCCTCTCTCCCTCTCCCTCTCTCTCTCTCTCTCCCTCTCTCTCTCCTCTCTCTCTCTCTCTCCCTCTCTCTCTCTCTCTCTCTCTCTCTCTCTCTCTCCTCCCTCCCTCTCTCCCTCTCCCCCTCCCCCTCCCTCCCTCCCCCTGTGTGTGTGTGTGTGTGTGTGTGTGTGTGTGTTATATTGTGTAGTGTGTGGGTACACATGCCCAAGTATAGGTCAGAGGTCATCATCAGGTATCTTCCTTGATCACACTGCATCTTCATTTGTGACATAGGGTCTCTCATAGAACCTGGAACTCACCATGCCAGTCTGGCTAGGCTATCGAGCCCTTGACAGCGAGCCCTTGGGATCTGCCTGTCCCTGGTTTCTAATGCTGGGGTTGCAGGTGTGTGACATCTTATTCAGATTGTTTTGCATGGACTCTGAAGATGGAACCCAGGTCTTCATGCTGGTTTGGCAAGAGCCCTTCCCGCTGAGCCGTCTCCCAGTCCGATGGTGCACGTTCTTTGGAATGTCAAGACTTAGCACCACCTTCCTCTTTGGAACACCATTTGCAACTTTTTAATCTTGGGGCTGGGGAGACGGCTCAGTGGGCACAGTGACTGCTGCACAAGCATGAAGCCTGAGTTCAGATCCCCAGGACCCTTGAAAAAAGCCAGGCACAGTGGTACCTGTCTGAAATACTAGCAACCGGGGGGATTAGAGACAGACACAGGACCAGGGACAGACAGGAATCAGAGACAGACAAGTGCTGGGGGCTTGCTGGCCAGCCAGCCTCATTAAAGCAGTAAACTCTGGATCCAGTGAGAGACATGGAAAAAAAAATTACAAATGGAGAGCAATAGAGAAAGACGCTGATGTCAACCTCTGCCTTCCACACATTTGGGCGTGTGTACCCCACATGCATATGTGCATACATGCGTGTGGTACTGTACAAACAGTATAGCATTTACTGTCTTAACTTTTTGAACTCAGGGCCTCACCTGCAGGGAGAATGTGCTGTGCCCTGAACTATACCCCAGCCCATCTTAACATTTTCAAAAGTACAGTTCAGTGGCACTGAGTACCTTGTCTGCAGCCCCCGCCATTATCTACCTACAGGACTCTTCTCCTACAAAGCTGAAACTGTATCATCAAATAACAACTACCCCTCTGTCCTCACCCGGGGCCTGGCAACTGCACTTTCAATCTTTGCGACTAGGCTACTTTAAATGTTTCATTTAACTGGAATCATCCAGTGTTTGGTTGTGTGTGTGTGTGTGTGTGTGTGTGTGTGTGTGTGTGATTAATTTATTTCCCATAGCAGAATGTTGTGGCATGAGTCAGAATTTCCCTACTTTTCAGGACAGAGTAATATTCCATTGTACAGACATACCACATTTTGATTATCCATTCATTGGCCACTGGGCATTTGGGTAGTTTTCATGGTTTTGCTGTTGTATACAGTTTTAAAAAAAAACATTTGAAAGCTGTGTGTGTGTGTGTGTGTGTGTGTGTGTGTGTGTGTGTGTGTGTGTGTCACTGCCCAAGAAGCAAGTTGAGTCACTGGGGTTTGGGCTCTAGTTTGCCATGCAGCTTTGAGTAGGTAGATAACTTCCTGACCCTTCCTACCCTCACCTTCATGCCTACTCTCGGCAGTGTGCCAAGGGGCAGCTGAGACCGCAGTGTGAAAGTTCTCAGCAAAGAAGCCACCACCACTGCGGGAGACTGTTATTGTTATTGCTCAGTGGGTGAGAGGCCAGTGGCTTCCCAGAGCTGTGAGTCATTCCTGGTGGGATTCCAGGCACCAGGAGAGGCTGTTCTGGGCAACAAAATCCAAATTCCACACGGAGCAGGGGCCCTGACCCTAAGCCCTTGGGTGAGCCACACCCTCTCTTCTGGGCCACTGCTGCTATGAAAAAGAGTCTGTGAATGTCAGAAGCATCCAAGTTCTTAGGAATAGAGCCTCCAGCTCCAGTGCCACACATAGCTGTTAAGGAGGTTCAGAGAGGGTGATATGTCTGCCTAGAGTTGCAAAGCCAAAGGGAATGAACTTGGGGTGTGTGTGTGAGGAATTCTCAGACACACCCGTGTCTCACTAGCTCCTACTTGGTACTGATATTAGGAAGAAGGCTTCAGAGGTGAGGTCCAGAAAGGCCCCATGGAAGCAAGAACCCAGAAGCAGGTTGAGAGTTCCTTCGTATTTCAGGGACATGGGTCTGAAGACCCAGTCAACTCACAGCAATGTGTTAACCTTCCCATGTCTTGGTTAAGATGTAGCCTGCCCCAAACCAGGAAGTTTTGGGAAGTGATCGGACCCTTCCCGCATCCATGGAGCTGAGCTGTCACACAGAGGCTCACGACAGCTCTTCTGTGAGCCTGGAACCAGCACCCTGCTGTTCAAAAGCCTTGGATCCTAAGTTCAAAGACATTTCCAAAGTCATAAAATGAGAACAGGCAAGAGCTTTGATCAGACCCCAGACAGGGGCCTGTGAAATGTGTTCGCAGAACACATGCCCTGTGTCTCCTCAGAGCTATGGCGTCTCTGCTCTCTGTGCCCATCGCCCAAGCAGGACAATTAAGGTTTAGAACAGCTTTATGACATGTTGGTCAGAATGGGAAGTTGGGGTGAGGACCAACCACGTCAAGACTGGCTTTTGCCTGATGCACAGAATTTGAGAAAGAGCTCTGTGTCTGGGAGTGTGCAAGCCAAGACAGACCAAATCTTGGAGGTGTAGGCCAGGAGGGCAGGGTGATAGGATCTGAGTGCTCCTCACTGCTTGGTGACAGCCAAACATCAATGCTTGAGGTACACCGAGGTGCTCACTATAAAGACAAAAGGCCAAAACTACAGCCATTTGGAGCCTGACCTGGGGTAACTTACATAAGACCTGCTGAGTTATTGTTAATTTTTAAATTACATTTAAATTAATTTATTTTGTGTGCTGATGAAGGCTCATGCCATGGCATGTGTGTGACAGTTAGAAGTTGGTTTTCTCTTTTAAGGATTGGGTGTCAGGAATTAAAGACAATTAAGCTTGGTGGTGGGCACTTAAAGTCACCTTCAATTGCTTTGATTGGAGAGATGGTTCAGCAGGTAGGAGCACTTGCTGTTCCTGTAGAAGGCCCAAGTTTGGTTCTCAGGACCCATGTCAGGTGGTTCACAATTACCTGTAAGGCTTAACTCTAGGAGATCTAATCCTCTGTCCTCTGTGGGTGCCTACAGACATGTGCATATCTGCTCATACAGTCACACTCAGATAAGTAAAAGTAAAATAAATCTAAAAAAACCTTTTGCTTTGGCATATGTGAGCATGCATGTATGTGTTCCTGCGTGAGCAGATGCACACATGCACAGGTGGCCGTGTGTGTGTGTGTGTGTGTGTGTGTGTGTGTGTGTGTGTGTGTGAGAGAGAGAGAGAGAGAGAGAGAGAGAGTGTCAATCCTTGGGAGCTATCCACCTTGGTTTCTGAGACAGGTCTCACTGAGACCTGGGGTTTGCACGTTTGCAGGGATCCTCTGGTCTCCTCCCCTAGTCCTGAGATGGTAGGGCTGTACCACTTTAACCAGGCTTTTAAAACTCAGACACAGGGGGGTAAACTAAGGTCCTCAAGTGCAGGCAGTGAGCACTCTACTGACTCCCCAGTCCCTGGGTTTGATTTCTTATGACCCACTGCTCCTCACTCAAATGGCAAGTCTCAAGAAAACAGCCCCCATTGTAAAATCTACTATTCAACAAGGGGGTGAGGTACTCACCTGGGCCCTCAGGTGTGGGCTTTTCACAGTAAGAACAATAACTTGTCCCACCAGGGCCAGCATCTCCACAGTGTGATGCTCTCACTGGGACCTGGCCTATCCTCTTCTGTAGTGTCCTTCACTAAGTTCTCACTTGTGTCTCATGTCCTGGTTAATTCTTTTACTTTCCACATCACCGTTCTCCCCTGTGCCATTTTTCACAGTGTGTTGGTGGCCTGTAGTGTCAGAAATGTCCCACACTGCCTCTCTTGGCCACTATTTATTCTGGTGTTTGTGGTGACAGGATGGGTGGTTCGGTGAGAGCTGAGGAACTCAGGCTAGGTTAGCACCCTATTAGAGCTTTAAAGCTGCTGCCTATTGTCAGGCCACAAGCCAGGGGTCTCCTTTAGGGCTCCGTGGATCAGTCTATGAGGGCAAGGGCTACCCTTCCTTCCTTCTGGAAACTGGCAGCTGCTGTATGGTGGAGGGTCCATGCACCATGGTGATGGGTTTCTCTCCTCCATCTCCTTACTTCTCTCTAGCACTCCACACGCTGCCCATGTTCCCAGAGCAAAAGGGAGCAGTGTCTACATGACCAGCATTTACAAACCTGCCACTTCTCTCGGGCAGATTTCCCGAAACACACAGGTGATCAGCCTTTCTCTTCTCCAGGGTGGCAAGCCTTCTTATCTCTCATAACCGATCTACAGCTGGTTTCTGTTTGTGAGTCTCCTTTTGATATTGGTTCAGCCTGACCAACTGGACACTCTGACCCCAGTGTTCCAGGAAGCTTTGCAGTCAACTGAGTTTCAGTTTCCTAAGCCAGAGGCCCTCCATTCTTAGTGAGACACTCTGGCTTAGAGTGGTCCTTAAGTCCCTCGTGGGTTCCACACCTACAGTTCCCTCTGACTCTCTCAAGGATGTCCCTTCTAACTGCTCTCTGTGCTGTGGGACCCCTGGTCTTCTCTCTTCTGTTGTGGGCCTGCCTCTCTCCAGCTCCAATTGCCTGATCCCACCTATAACTGTGTCTACAGTGTCATACTTAACTTTGCTCATTCTGTGGCCTCTTTTTGCATCTCTGGGGACAGCACTGAAGACTGTTTACTTCTTTCTATGCAGCTTCCTGATTTGACAAACTAAATACTACAGAGTCTAACCAAAGGGGCCCTTTCTTGGGAAAGTACACACAATCTTCCTCTCACTCACTCTCACACTATCTCTTATAAGGACTGCCAACAATGACCCAACTCCTCCTCCTCATCTTCTTCCCTTTCCTCTTCCCCTTCCCCTTCCCCTTTTCCTCCTCCTCCTCCTGTTCCTCCTCCTTCCAGGTTAGAAAGAATGACCATTTTAATGGGACCACTAAAAGAAAGAGAAACAACAGGACAAAGGGCCTGGGCTTCTTTCCGGGAACTTTATGAAAAGGTCCTGAGGTTGTATATATTGTTAAAAAAAAGAAAAAGAAAAGAATATATTGCATAAAGATTGTTTTGTTGGGAACTGGAGAGATGGCTTAGTGGTTAAGAGCACCGACTGCTCTTTCAAAGGTCCTGAGTTCAAATCCCGACAACCACATGGTGGCTCACAATCATCTGTAATGGGATCTGATGCCCTCTTCTGGTATGTCTGAAGAGAGCTACAATGTATATAATAAATAAATACACCTTTAAAAAAAGATTTTTTTTGTTTTCTTAAAAAAAAAAAAAAGGTTAAAACAAAACTGAAAAATTTGAATGGTGGTATGGAACAGACTGGGAAATAGGAGGCCCAAACCATAAAGGTTAAGAGAAGAGGCACAGCGGAGGAGGCCTGGTGGAGGCACAGAGGTTTGCAAAGGTGGGAATTAAAAAGCAGTGTACCCGGGTTGGGATTTGGCTCAGTGGTAGCGCTTGCCTGGGAAGCACAAGGCCCTGGGTTCGGAGCTCGGAAAAAAAAAAAAGAACCAAAAAAAAAAAAAAAAAAAAAAAAAAAGCAGTGTACAATGAAAAGCTTATTAAAACTCCCAAGGTCAGTACAATGACATAAAACCGATGTGCCTCTTCTGTTCTCTTAAGATCTGTTCTGGGTAACATTGGCAATAACTGAATTCAGGAACAAAGATTGTGTTTTATCAAGATAATTACTCCTTTTTTAAAATCTGCCCAACTTAGAAGCTGAAGTCTTAAGAAAATCAGTCGCTTAGAAACATGTTTTTCACTAAGCTTTCTCTAAATGTTACACAGAAATTAAAACTAGAATCTGTTATTTCATCTTCAAGACAGATAAAAACTGTCCTGAGTATTCAGCCTCTTAATTTTGAAGGCCTAAACCAAGGAAGACAAACGATACTACCAATATTTGATTTCTTGTCCTGTGAGGTTAGGCAGGATGAAGGGGACCATGAGACCCCTCTGAAAGGGCCCCACAAGTCTGAAAAAAACTTGGTTTCATCTCATAAAATCTGTTGGTTTGATCAGAAATACCATGGAAACCCTAGAGATGAAACTCTTAATGGGAGAACATCCTGCAAAGTGGAAAATCAGTCACTGGAGATATAAATGTCCCCTCAATTACATGGTCATCAAGGCCCTGATTCATCCTAGCAGGTGACACAGACACAGATGATAGGAGGAAATTTAAGTCCCTTAGGAGTGACCCATGAAGAACTTCTGATCCTAACAGTCTAATGAGAAAATGGTTAACTCTTGACCGTCCATACGGCCCCAGACACTGAGCAGGAAAACATTTCCAAACATATTTAGCAATAGAAACAAACCTTTCCCAGCTTCTGGCCACAGCTCTCATCCTGACCTGATTGGTGGGGGGCAGTGCTTGGTGATCCTTCAGACAGACCTACAAAGACAGTCACTTGGGTGACCAAATTCAGCCCGTTTAAGGGGGACCCAAGGGCTAACCAGGTAAGTGTCCCTGTGGACACACTTGGCATAACTTCTGACTTGGAATTATCCTTACTCGGCCAAGGCTCCCCCTCACCCATGCCCCACCAGATCTTTTCTCAACTACTATAAAAATCTTTTCAAGATGTTCTGTTCTGTCAAAACGAATTTGTCCAGCTCTGAGTAAAGAGAAACCAAATCGTTTGCTTCATTTCTACCCTGTTATTGCTGGGAAAAATATCTCCATCCCATCAGGGTTCCCCACACCCATCCTCAGTCTCCCCTAAAGGGCCTGTAACTCGAGTTACCTCAGTCCCCACACAAACACACCCCTTAACTCAGCTGAAGAGTCTCAGACTCCAGGGGAGTGCCAGGATATCCCAAGTACAGATTAACTGATCATATCTAAGCCTGTCTCCCATACTGATTCTCTCCTGCTTCATGGAGGGAGGCTTTCAAGAAAAATAAAGCAACCCCCACTGTGGCGTCATGGCTGGTGTCTTTCTTCTCCCTTTTCTGATAGGTGGAGTATCCCGTCAAGCCTGGAGTACTGCTTTGTTCTTCCTCTCACAGCTTGCATGTTATTTTTCTGGAAAACACCTGTCCCGGCCATGGTTGGCCCCCATTGTCTCCCTAGTAGGACTTCTTACTCGGCTTTGTATTTTTATTTAGTATCTGTCTCACTCAGTTACATTGTTACATTGTTACATTGTTTCTCTGAGAATCTAGTTACATTGTTTCTTCGAGAATCTCTGCGGGGGACAATTTCTGGGCAACTTCGCCAGGTGGACTTGGGCTCTCCTGGCTCCCAGGCTCCTCTCGCTGTCATTTCATCTGGCTTTGTCTTTTCGACCCCTGCTTACTTAACCTTCTGCTGTCTCGGTGTCTTAGTTGGGCTTCTATTGCTGTGATAAAAACATCATGGCCACAAGCAACTTGCGGAGGAAAGGGTTTATTTCATCTCACAGCATATAAGTCCATCACCAAGGGAAGCCAGGACAGTGGGAACCTGGAGGCAGGAACCGAAACAGAGGCCATGGAGGGATCTTGGCTTGCTCTCTATGGCTTGCTCAGCCTACTTTCTTATGCACCCAAGACCAGCAAGTGGGGTGGGGTGTGTGGTGGTGGGGGGCATCAGGGGTGCACTCACAATGGGCTGGGCCCCTCCCATGTCATCCAGCCAAAAATGCCCCAGAGACTTTCCCAGAGGCCAGTCCGATGGGGGCATTTTCTTGATTAGATCTCTTGGGGCTGGAGGGGTGGCTCAGAAGTTAAGATGAGTGGCTGCTGTTCCAGAGGTCCTGAGTTCAATTCCCTGTACCCATATGGCGGCTCGAAACTGTCTGTAACTCTAGTTCTACCGGATCTGGCACCTTCACACAAACATGCAAGCCACAATACAAAACAAAACACCAACGCACACAGAGATAAAGAAATCTTAACAAGAAAAAGGAAAAAAATTTCTTCTTCTCAGATGACCCTAGGGTGTGTCAAGTTGACATGAAGATAGACAGCGCAATTATCCTCTTCCAGACGACACTGTATTAAGTCCCAGATCATACTGTCTCGGGCCATTGCCATCTCAGAGATATCAACCGCCACCATCTGCCATGGCTATTCTTGGTTGTCAACTTCACTACATCTGGAAATAACTGAAATCCAAGTGGCTGGGTACGCCTGAGAGGGATTCCTTTTTTTCTTAATTAAATCACTTGAAGTGGGAAAATCTACCCTAAATCCAGGTCTTTTGAGGTGGGAAGTTCTATCTTAAATCTGGGTCACACCTTCCACTGGCAGCCTAGACAAAGGACACAGAAGAAGGAAGCTCTTGGGTTTGTTTTGTTTTGTTTTCCCTGTTTGAATTTGCTCCTGCTTCACTGGTATTAAAGCCTATGTCTTCAGTGTTCCAAAGCCTACTAAAGACTAACAGAGATGTCCAGCCTCATGGACCGAACTACTGGACTCCTGGACTTTCAGTTAGGAGACAGCCATTGTTGGACTAACTGGAACGGAGCCTGTAAGCCACTCTAATAGCCCCTTCTACACAGATAAATTCATTCTGTCTGTCACGTTCCTCTAGAGCGGTAGTTCTCAACCTTCCTAACGCTGCGACCTTTTAATATAGTTCATCATGTTGTGGTGACGCTCCTCAACCATAAGATTATGTCATTGCTACCTCTAATGCCAAAACTCCCTACAGTCTTTCAAAGTTTCAACTCTGTCCAAACGTGTAAGTTCAAAGTCTTTTCTGAGACAGGCAATCTCTTTACTTTGAGCCCCTGTACAGTTAAAAGATTAAAATAAAAAAAAAAGCATGCACTTCCAACATAAAATGGCACAGGGTAAAGCCTTTTCATTCCAAAGGGAAGGACAGGGTAGAGCGAGGAAAGACTGGACCAAAGCTGAAATCTAGCAAGGAGAACACCAACCCCTGCAGCGCCAATATTAAACATCTGGTGCCTACGATGGGGTAATCTGGGCCACTTGTCAATGGTTTGATTTTGCCCATCTGTCAAGGGAGAAATAGAGAGGCAAAGGGTCAAAAATAAACCAAAAATTCCCATCCTTTAACAATCAGGCTGCGAGCGCTTGGACTTGGGTCTTAAACGGCTAGAGCCTAATCTCAACGACCCACAGTATCTTACCCCAATGATCCAACTCAAAAGAACAGTTTAAACAGTTAACATCCACCGCCACCCTCCTTCGCTCCAATATCAGTTTCCCCAGGAGTCCTACACTGAGGGGGCTGAGCTATTTCCCCCTCAGCTGAGGTAAAAGAACAGCCCAGCCTTGCAGTGATCTGCTGGCCTCTCTGAGAACACACTTGCTGTGAATTTCAAGACAACCCTTTCTCCTTTGTGCAACCTGTAAATTCTTTCACCACCCCCTACCTGGCCTTCCCTGCACTTGGCCTGGAACACCACACCCCAATTCCCACGTTACCTTTCTTCTTCACCTTGTCTCTCCATTATGAACGAGAGGCCATAATAAATTTCCTGTCCGTTGGTGTCTATCGAGGTGAAGAATTTATTACCACATTGTCAGTCAACACGACACCCATTAGCCTCACCTCAGTGGAGGGCGGTCTGAAGTCCAAGGACAGATGACCCAAGGACATTTGAAATAAAAGAGACAGAGCCAGGGTTTGAATCCAGTTCTAGATGAGCCCTACTATGTGCCTAACACCATGTCAAGTACTTAGAGTATCCTTTTGTGGGTAGCAGCCTTCTTGTCTGGAAGAGGTTATAACTGTGATTGATTACTACCACCCTGTTTCCCCCTGTTCTTTCTCCTTTTCTCTCCTTCTCTTTTCTTTTCCTTTCTAAAAAAAAAATTCAGACATGCAGAAAGCATTTGCTATTTATCCATCATTTCAACTCCGCAGCTGTTGACATTTTCCTCAACTTGTTCTATGTCTTTGGTGCCAACATTTTCTAAAGGGAATCGTAATCATCCTAAAATTTCCTCTAAAAAAAAAAGCTTGACAGCAGATAGTCGACTCTGCTTTACTCCGTGGTGGTGAAAGCTGGTGGGCTTTCAATAAATAGTCACTGAATGAAAATATCTCAGGGCTCCCCATGGCAACCGTATGCAGTAGGTGCTGTCAGGAGAGGAACCCAGCTAGGAGAAGGTGAGGAGGCTGAGTGACTTGGGGCTCTCTAGGGGCAACCCCTTCACTCTCTTGGTCCACTCGTCCTGTCTAACAGTCCATGCTGGGAGCACCTGAGGGAGGACGGAGACTCAGCCTACCAGAAAAGCAGGTCACACCTCTGGAAAGCCAAGTGCTCTCATGAAGCCTGGGCCCTTCCGCCCTGCCCTGGGGTGGAGGCTCTTTCCCAGACGGGTGACCTTTGGGGTTTGTTATGAATAGAGATTCTTTCTGGGGAATGTGATGGCTGATGGCAGGAGCCTGTGTCCCCAGACTTAACACCCAGGAATGTGGACAGGCATTTCCAGCCCCTACCCCAGAGACTAGAAACTGGCTCTCTCAACTGCCCTGGTTCTAAGCAGCTCTCGTGGACATCCAGCTGCTGGAGAGGAGGTCCGGTGCCTAACACCAAAGAGACCTACGCTCCATTCCTTCCATCCCAGCTATATGGCCGGACAGGCACCAGCCTGGGCAAACCACTGTTCTCACATCATCCAAAAAATATAAAAAATAAAGAAAGATCTGGCAGGGTAAGGTGACCGGGCACCTACAATAACATTCATTCTCATGTTACTGCAGATGGGGACCAGGATACCACGTGGGACAAAACTGCTCCGTCCTAGAGCTGCCACTCCAGCTCCTATATGTCCTATTGGCTGCTTTTCTGCAGTAGACAGGATCCATTTCCTAGCCATGGTCCCTCTTGGGTTCCCCTCAGCTTCTGCCCATGCAGTCACACTCTGTCCCCTTTGGATGCATAATGGCTAGTCTCTCCTGTTCCACCCAAGGCCTCCTCTGTGTTACTGTCACAGAGCGCTTGCCAGGAGAGCAGGAGGACTTGAACTGGTCCCCCACCAAAAGCCAGGTGTGCTGTGCAGTAATTATAACCCAAGTACCGGAGAGGCGGAGTCAGGCAGATCGCTGGCCCCTGTTGGCCCACCAAGTTAGTCTACTTGGCTAGTTCTAGGCCAGTGAGAGACCCTATCTAGGGGCTGGAGAGACGGCTCAGTGGTTAAGAGCACCGACTGCTCTTCCAGAGGTCCTGAGTTCAATCCCCAGCAACCACATGGTGGCTCACAACCATCTGTGATGAGATCTGATATCTTCTGGTGTGTCTGAAGACAGCTATAGTGTATTCACACATAAATACATCTAAAAAGGAAAGGAAAGAAAGAAAAAAGGAAAAAGTGATGAAATTCTAAAAAAGAGAGAGAGAGGGAGAGAGAGAGAAAGAGAGAGAGAACCTGTTTGTCTCAGAAAACGAAGTAGACCCTGAGGAATGACACCAGAAATTGACCTCTGACCACGCTCTCCCTCCCAACCCTCATATATAGAATAGTTGTCCAGTGTTTGGCTTGGCATGTGCCAGGCACTATGCTGGCTTCCTCTAATTCTTATGATGCTTCTGTGAAGTCTAAACTATAGGCACGCATGTTTTGAAGAAACTGAGGCACGTAACCGTTAAAGAATTCATCCAAAGATGCAGATCGAGGAAAGGCTGGAATCAAGAGGATTCAAGATAGTATCAACCTCCAGATCTGCTTCTAACCTGCTCCATCCACCAGAGGACGTACAGCTGGCTCCAGGCAGGCGCCCTAATGCCTACCCAAGGGAATTGGCTTTCCTCAGTTAAGTCAAATGACAGGAATCTGAGGACAACAAGAAGGGGCGGATGCTCCCTGAGCATCTCTGGACCAGAGGATGCTACTTCCATGTTCTTTCCAGACTACAGGTCTTGCCTTTATGCTTTGATGCCTTGATAACAAGGACCGCCTTGACTCCCGTTTGCAGAGCAGACTCTCGGTACAGACGTCTGTTCACTCTCTGTCCAAATGGATCCTCACGAGAGTCCCTCCCCCGTCAACATACCCATGCAAAGGATACAGGACTCAGGGGCTGACCAGACTTCCAGGCACCAGGCCAGGGTTTCATTCCTGCCTTGGGATATGGACCTTGAGTCACTACTCACTTCCCTGTGGGGTGAAGGGGCTCTGAGGGCCTGCAGGATCCGGATTCCAGCCTCCTCCCACTGCTGGTACCCAGCCATTGTAGGAGCTGGGACTCATCGGGAAGAAGGGTCACTCCTGGGCCCCCAGCAGGCTCAAGCCTCACACAGAACACATTGATTTGGATGAACTGGGGCACGAAGTGAGTTTTGATTCAGGGAGGTGGTCTGTCACAGGAGCTATCTTAAGCCTCTTTGTTTGTACAAGCTTAGTTTCTCTCCTTGTCCCCGACTTGTAATTCACTTTCCATCCAGGCCACCTGAGTGGTCCTGTGCCTTGCCTCATGTGGACTCTGTTGAGGATTCTCCGTGCACCTCAGCCCTGCACACCAGGGTTTGTCACTTCACGAAGGGGCCATCACCGAGCAGAAAATTGACTTACCCCTTTGCCCTCCCACAAGTGGGGCCCCCTCACCATTTTAATGTGCCCTTGCCTCAAGATTCTTCTCAGGTGGGGCTGGGAGCTTCCGAGAACTCTCAGGCTTGAGGCTTGCTGTGCAATTTGACACCGTGTTCACATTTGAGGAAAGTAGCGTGTGGTTCAGCGGTTGAGAGGGGGAAGTGTCAGGCGTGGTTGTGAGCTCATTCTCAGCTCTGTCATCTGAAGATGTGGGACACATGGGATGGCCTTCCCCAGCCTTAGTTTATACCTCATCTGTGAAAGCCCTGTCCCGGATCTGTAATCCTCACAACAAATCCACTTGGAGGGGTTGGGGATTTAACTCAGTGTAGGCGCTTGCCTAGCAAGCGCAAGGCCCTGGGTTCGGTCCCCAGCTCGGAAAAAAAAAAAAAAAAGAATCCACTTGGAAATCTGTGCTCAGAGTGACATGACACTATCAAGGTGACAGAGCGAACGACAGGCCACGACCAGGTCTGTCTTATTCCTCTCACACCAGGCAGTTGTATCTAGAAAATGCTTGCTGGTCTTTTTCCTCCTTTAGTGTTGAGGGTGGACCCCAGGTCCTTATACTGCCTGACAAGGGTCCCACTACTGAGCCACATCTTCTTCCCCCAGGTCTCCATAGGCAATGCGCCTCTAAGGTTGGAGTGTCCGGTGCCCTACTGACTCAGCCATCTCCTCAGGATTGTGGATAGGGTTGTTTCTGCCTGATCCCCCCTAGGTTTGTGATGGGTGTGATACCCAGGTCTATCCTATACATCCTGGGGGTGCCATGGTTAGCACAAGGTGTCTGGGCCACTGGGCAGCACGTCCTCAGCCTTTTCAAGGGCACGAAGGCCCCTTGGAGGGAATGGGGTGGAAGGAAGTCCCCAGGGCTCCATACCATTAGCACCACAAACTCCAGAGAAAACATACCATTACTGGAAGCCCAGTCGGGCAGAGTGGGTGGAAGTGGCCATGTCAGAGGAAACCACACAAGGCCTGCCAAACCTCGGGGGGCTGGCTCACTGGGATGTTTACAGAAATGCTGGCCTTGAGGTCGCCCAGCTGCTGGGCTGGGATCCCCTTGGTAGCCTCAGGACCCCGAGTGCCCGCTTGGCAGGAACTGTGAAAGGCTACAGTTGAGCCCTATTTACCTTCATGGCCTACCTGGGAGAGGATAGTGAGGGCCAAATGAGTGAACAGGGGACAGCAACCCTCCAGACCATCCATGGGCATCCTGCTGCAATGGTTGAACAGAGGGACCAGGCCCTTACTAGATACTTCCGGGAAAATGTCATTCCCTCAAGAGACACACACAAGGGGTGACTCTGGAGGCAAAGGGTTCAGACTCTGATTGTGTTTCCACTGGCTGGCTAACTCTGTAAGGCTAATGCGTTTTCTGTGTCTCAGTTTCTCCACCTCTGGATCAGGGACAATGTTAACGAGTACCTTTTATGGGCCTATTGACGTAATTAAATGATTAAATATTTAAGGTTGCCCAGAACCATCCGTGTCTCCTATGAGTACCCTAAAGCCTTTGTTGTAGAAATAGGCCTGAAGTTATGGAGAAGCCGAAGTTATGAATGTAAATCAGACTTAGATCCCATCTGGGGAGCTTTATTATTATGCAGAAGCTCTGAATACTTTGGGGGCCACTGCCCATCTCCAGTCACAACAGCAGTGGGCTAGGGTACTATTTGCCTTTTCAGTCTCTGGAGGAATAGGGACAAACTGACGCCCTCAGGTCTACTCGTTGCTCTTTTGGGGGCACTGTCTAGATCAGCCCACATCCATGTTTTTCCTCTGGCTCTGGGATGGACAGACACACGTCACCTCTGAGCCCTGAGCATGATGTAGGTCTTGAGCCTTCTAGTTAGGGGCTCCTGGTCCAGGGCTTTCTCAGCCTCTACACAGAGGAGGAGCCAGTTGTTGTTTGCCTAGGGCACTCAGGAAAGGGTACACACGTCACAGTTAACTTTCTTGCAATGTGCACCCCTGCCCACAGCTCCCTGCAGCCGCTTTCTCAGGGGATGGGGTGGCCGCCCAACGGAGACCTGACCTTAGAGCTGCCTGCATATACCCCAGGAGAAACTCCTAACCTCCCAGACTCTAAGATCCTACAGGGCTGGCCCCAGCTACCCAGGGTGTCTCCAGCACAGGACAGATCAACAGGAACAAACACTAGTTGTGTGGCTTCCACCTCTGGGCCTCTGTCTGCCTTCCTGAGCATGAGGGTGTGAGACTCTTGTGAATGGGGCTTCTCCGGGCTGGGATGTAGATTAGTTGGTATCATGCTTATGTAGCAAACAGGAAGCCGTGGGTCCAATTACCAGCACTGCAAAAACTTGGTGAGATCGCTCAATCCTGTAATCCCAGCACTTGAAAGTTAGAGACAGGAGGAGCAGAAGTTCATGGTCATCCTCAGCTACATAGCAGGCTTGAGACCAGCCTGGGCTATGTGGGGATGTCTCAGAGAAACAAGATATAGTCTTTCATGGTGGGTCTTAGGGGTGGCTCCATTTAGGACCCCTTTTCCTGCTGTATCCGAAGCCATTTTAAACATTGGGAGTTTTGAGGGCTATGTTTTGAGTGGAGAGTTTGCTGTCTGGAGGCAGCCACGAGCAGGGAAAAATGGATCTCCCATCCCCCAACCAGGAACCCCAAAGCCCAAGCTGATGGTGGGACAATGACTCAGCCACCCCGTGACTAGAACCCTCAGGGGCAGCTACTAACCAAGCCCTGCCCTCTCCCCAGCCAATGCTCCCCCCACCAGCACAGCAGGGATGGGAACAATTAGCTCCAGGCCAGGCCACGTGTTCACATGGTCCTCCGTCTGCTGACCACATATGACTCAGGAGCCAGAAGCATCTTGGGAGGCTAAAAAGACAACCTGTGATGTCATCCCTGGGGACTGGGCTTCATAGAGTCACCTGACGTCACTCAGGCAGGGACAGGAGTGGGGTTCTGGAGAAGGCTTTTCTACCTCTCCAAGCAGCCCTGCAGCATGCCCAAGACCTTGGCATCATTCCCACCCCAGCTACCAACATGCTCGCCCGTTGACACTTGCCTGCTCAACTGCAGATCCCCTCAGCTCCCTCCCCGCATCATGGCTCCATCCAGATTCAAGCCCAACACCTCCAGGCCTCTGCTTCCTCCTGCCCCTGCTCAGATCACCCAGACGACCCCTGCATTTGCTTCCAAATTCAGTGTCTTGTCCTCCGAGGCTGGCTCAGGCCTCCCTCTCTTTCTTTCTCCTCGGCGTTCCCTACTAACTATGTGGAAACAGTCTCTGCTGGTCTCTGACCCCCGACCCCATGAGCTCACTGTGGGCAGGGACATGTTGTTCCTTCTTCTTTAACACCGAGGCATGGCCTGTACAGCCAGGGTTTGTAGAATGAATACATGGAAGATGGATGGATAGATGGACAGATGGGTTAATGGATGGACGAATGTACAAATAGGTGGACATATGAGTAAGACAGACATGAACGGAAGAATGGACATCTGAGTGGTGTGTTAGACAGATAGTGGCACCTATAAGGACCCTAATGGAGAAGTAAGACCTTGGAGCTGGGGTCTTCTGTCCAAGGCACGGGCTCTCAGGTGGGATAGGAATAACTTAGTCCCCTGGTTTGGTCCTGATCAATTGGTCTCAGTATCCTGAATTCTGAGTATCTATGGTTCTCTGCTGAGGTCCTTACTCCAAGCCTCTCACTGAGTCAGAGCTGTCCCTCTGGAAATAAGTGATTTCCAGGTAATATAAAATGTAGACCTCTGGGGGGGCTAGAGGTTCTGGAAAACACAGAGTTGCTTCTCACCCATTTTATGGATTAAGAAACTGAGGCCAACAAAGTCAAAGGATTCGGCCGAAGGCGCACAGCGACAAAGCCTGGATTGGAGCCTGGCTTCTTCAGGTCACTGACGTCTGAGAGAGTTCTGGAATTTTGGTTTCTTTAAAAACACAGAAATAGTATAAGAATGTGCTTTCATTTGAATCCCAGGTGTGGGGATCTATGGCCACTTCAGACTGCACGCAGCAGATGACTAAGATCTGCCTCGCACTCTAGCAGAAGCATGATTTTGCCAGCTGCAGATACCTTCTATGACTGTGTGAGATATGGAATTCTGGGAACTTTTCAAAGGTTATCTAAACGCTAGGGACCGAGATGAAGTTAGTGGTTGTTGGTTGTTCAGGGCAGTTGTGGTTTGTTCAAAGAAGAGACAAAAGGAAATAAATTAGTTTCAGGGCTCTCTCTCTCTCTCTCTCTCTCTCTCTCTCTCTCTCTCTCTCTCTCTCCCCTCTCCTTCTTTCTCTCCTATCTAGTGATAGGAGGTGAAATTGGGAGGAGGATAGAGGGTGGGAAAATAAGACCCCCACAAAGTAGCAGAAACCGGCCACACACTGACTCATTCAGACACTTACATGCTAGGCTTTCCCCAGCATGCCTTGAGTCAATCCTCATACAAATTTCCAAAGCCCTGTCATGTGCCACCATAACCCTCACCTCAGCTCACCGAGGGCATCACACTTGGCATCATCCTCATGCCTTCCCCTCTCTCTGGGACCCCAGCTCACACGGGCATGTGAACTATGTCACAGGTATGCGCTGTGATCACCACACTCCAGCCATTCTGTGAGCGGGTGTCATCTCCCTCTGGCTCCTGGCCAGCTCAACCTTCTGCCAACTGGTAAACTGTCCAAGTCCACAGCTGTCCCTAGGGGCCTGTCACACGGCACCTGGGAATTCCTGCCTGGCCTTCAGAACATGTGGAAGGGAAGCCACAGAGGGACCCAACCTCCCGCTCCTATCACGGCAGAGGCAGGGTTGTGGGGGGCATCCATTTTGGAGGTGCAATCCCCAGTTGAGGGGTGGGAGCCCATGCCCCCTCTGTGATCCACAGGACCTTGCGAAAGATGCAGAAAAAGTCAGCATCAAAGGGCCAAACAGAAAGTGCTGTGCGCAGCGGGAGAGTGTGCGAACAAATCAACAAGCTAGAGATCAAAAGAATTCATAAAAACAAGACCAAATTAATAGCAGACACACATGCTGGAGCAGGCTGACCAGAGGTACGAAGCAGAGGAGGGGCTGGAATGTGTGTCTCAGGGGCAGAGCACTTACCCACATCCCTGGGGTCCATCCCCAGCACCACCCTCACCAGGTAAAATAAAATATACAGCAAAATGGTGGCAATGACCTGGACCTAGAGGTTAAGTAATTTAAGGCCACGGTGAACCAGTGCTGTACTTGTGCATCTGAATACCTAAAGCCTGGGAACAAGGCATTTTAGGGAGGTATAAAGTCCTAAAGAGGAGGTGATAACTCCAGGGATAGTGGATCCAAGGTCGAGGACCTGAATTTGAATCCCCAAACCTCATATAAAAATGCTGAAAATGGCAGGATACACCTGTAATGCCAGAACTGGAAGGCAGAGACAGGAGGGTCCCAGCCTAGGGAAACAGCAACTCCGTGTTCAGAGAGAGACCCTGTCTCTGTGGAGAGCCACAGAGGAGGAAACTCGACCTTGACCTGCGGCCTCCCCACATGCAAGTCTGCACACAAACACTGACGTGCCGAAAGCTTGGCCTGAGGACAAGCGGGGAATCAAAACTGAGGCATCAGATTCCCAGTCTGATGGCAGTCAAGACCTTCCCCGTCTCAAATCAGCAGCCCCAGGGACTCTGATGGCAAAGCCCTGCTGAACTGCAGGAGACGATTGTTATGTTGTACAGGTTACAAGGGAGACTGGGGAAGGAGAGGGGAAGCTGCCAAGGAAGCTATTTCATAAATGTCCGCCGTGACAAGAGCTAGATAAGGCAACACATAAAAGAATGGTACAGGCCCACTTCATTTATGAGCAGATGGAGACACTAAATAAAATACTGGCTCAATCCGGCAAGGTTAAAATCATCACATTCCCTCACTATCAGGAAGTTTATCCGAGAGAAAACACCATTCAGAGAACGCGCCAGCATATCTGCCTCAGAGGATCAAGGAGAAAAAAATAGCCCAGTATTCATGACGCCTGGAGGAGACGGCTCTTGGAGGAGGTCCCAAGTCTTCAGGGGAAAGAAGTACCTTAATCTCACAGAGCTTTTCATGACCAAAAGCTGCGTCTGTGTTCTGAAAGGCCAGGAAAAGGCAAGAAGAGCAGATACTGCTGCTGTGGCCTGAGGCCTGGTGTCAGACAGCAAGGCAAGTAAAGATGCCATTCGTGAAGGGAGAGAGACAAGGTTAGACCAATCAACAGACAAAATAGTAAGTGGGATTCAGCATGGCTTCCGGATGTGTGGTCACCACCACCGCCACCAACAACAACAGCAAAAATGGTAGTTTTACATCACCAGTAACTCCAGGAATACCCAAACTCATGTCAGCTCAAACAGCAGGGCCTATGAGACTATAGACATACTAAAAACAGTGGCTATGGGGCTGGAGAGACGCCTCCGAGGTTAGGAGCACAGACTGCTCTTCCAGGGGTCCTGAGTTCAACTCTCACAACCACATGGTGGCTCACAACCATCTGTAATGAGATCTGATGCCCTCTTCTGGTGTATCTGAAGAAAGCAGCAGTGTACACACACACACACACACACACACACACACACACACACACACACACACACACACACACACACACACTACATACCACTGCCCCTTAATTATGTAAATTAAATCTATAAGGAGCATCCAGGACACATGTGTAGCTCTCCACATCATAAGGGATCCATCCTCTCTTGTCTATGAGTCAGGGTCTCTCTATGTAAGTAACCCAAGCTAAACTTAAACTCATTTTCCTCCTGCCTCAGCCTTAAAAGCACAGGGATGACATGTGTGCGTGCCCTTGCCTGTCTCCAAGCTCCTTTTTTAAAAAGCCTTTTTACCTCCCCCTGTGCATGAGATCTGTCTTCCAGGTACCCCCACGGTACAAGGTGGCTGCAGAACATCACCATCCCACCTTTGACCAGAAGCAGAGGAAGAAAGGAAGGAATGTCCGTGGGACAAAAAGAAAGGCCTTGCCTCTAGGGACCGGCCTCAGGATTTGCACTTGACGCTTTTGCACAGCTCACAACAGGAAGCTAGCCACATGGCCTTGCCTTGCTGAGCCTATCACTGTCCTACACAAACTCAGGTCTTGGAGACGGCGGCAGGAAATAAAGACGGTTTTTGGCGTGGACATTGTGCAGGTCTATCTGAGACCCAGAGAGGGTACAGAGTTTCCGTGAGGCCACAGAGTGGGAGAGCAATCATGACAGGGTGTCAAGCCTGGCTCAGAGCCGACTGCATACCAGCAGCTGTCTGCCCACCCCGGCATGCCAGCCACACAGCCCGGCTGCTTCTCATTCCACGCCTGCCCGATTCGGGTCCCGTGTGCCACTCCTCTGCTCCCACTACCTAACCAAACGACTGCAATCTGCCTTTCCAATCTCCCTGGTATCTGCCTACATGAGGCATAGCCTAGTCTCAACGAGCATAGAAAGGACCAAACAGGGAGCTACGACAGCAAGCGCCCAAGGTGGCCACGCCATCTCTCTCTCAGGCCCCGACTGAGGCAGGTCACATAGATGCTCATCTTCCACCCGCAGTAGTAGGCATAGCCTGGGTGTGACCCGGATGGAGTATGTAGACTCCACGCTTGTTTTTACTATGAGATAGGGTCTTGCTTTGTAGCCCAGGCTAGCCCTCTGTAATCTGGGCTCACAGGTATGTTGCACTGTAACCGGTGGAGGTGTTGGAAGCCACAGCCTTCTCCAAGCACCTCAGCTCCTGTCTCCCCGCCCCCTTCTTCTTCAAATAGGTTCTCTTGTAGCCATTCTAGACCCAAGCTCTCTGTGTAGCCAAGGACAACCTTGACTTTTGTTATCCAGCTCTACCTCCCAAGTGCTGGGGTTGTGGGCACGAACCAGAACAACCGGTTTATTGTGCAATGCTGGGGAACTGAGAGATTTGTGCGTGCCAGGCACAAGCACCACCAACTGAGCTGTAACCCTGGTATGACCGCAGACTTTTCTATCTGCACCTAAGTTCCCGAAATAATGACTCTGAGAAGGAATTGTTTCTGAATAACTGGCTAGGCCTAGAGCTTTGGCTCCGTCCCACTAGCTCACAAATCAGTTAACCTGTTTTTACCTCTACTCAGTTTCAGGTGTCTGTCTCCATCAACATTCGGGGTGAGTTTCCTCCCGCCTGATTCTATCCCAGAATCCCACCCACCCCTCCTCTGCCAGATGTCCCGCCTTCTATTTCCTGCCTCAGCTCATTGGCCAATCAGTTTTTTATTGACAGATGATGCTTCTACACAGAACACAGAAGATTATCTCTACACCTTGACCTTCAAATCCCATGTCCTTCTACCCAACATCTGTGGATAGGACCTAAGGGACATCCCCGGTACCCAATGGATACAGTTGGTGGTGTGAGTCCTGTGTTTTATTCTCTGCGTAGTCCTGCCTAGTCCAGTGCCCAGGAAGCCACCTTCTGCACTGAGTATGCCAGGCTGCTATGAGAGGTCCTTTCTCTCGACATTTGAACATGCTGTTCCCTCTGGAACATTCTACCGCAGAGCCTTGTTAACTTTCAGAAATGGCATCTCCTGCAGGCATTGTATCCCACCCTTAGTCTGAGCCAGGTGGGGGTTGTTACTATTGAGTTGTTAATAATAATAATAATAATGATAATGATAATAATAATGAGCCTACCATCCCATGCTAGCGCCGGCTCCAGTGGGCCACAAGGCATTTGCAGTGCACTTTCACCTCAAGGGCAAAGCGTCTCAACCACTAAGCTCCTAATCTCCAACGATCTCCATCACAGGCTGCCCTCTTGCAGCTCTCTTGCTGTGGACTCTGCTCATGCTCCCAGCATTTGCCCCCTATGGTTATAGTCACAACTCCCAGTAACCCGTTAAAATCAAAACTCAGTAAGTTTGTAATTTAGCAACAGATTTATCCCAGTAAATCCTCACCCCACAAGACGTCCACACAATAAACTCTAAACCAATGAATATGAATGTAAACTCCTGCCCAGATAAGACAAATCGTCCTATAAAAATCCACCCCTTGTGAAATATTCATAACTACCTGTGGCCCTTGAAGGCCACACAGACCTGGGTCGTCCTCTTCCTTCATTTGTTTCTTCTCCTTTCTTCCTCCTCTCTTCCTGCCTTACAAAAGCTCTCTTCCGTCTTACGTTTTTCACTGCCCAATCACAGGCCTTGCCTTATCTTGTGCCTGCCCTCACCTGCATACAGACATCAACTACATATTACAGTTTCCATTGTTACCCCCATTCCCCAGGCTCTGTCCCCAGGTCCATGCTCAGTCCTACTGAGCCCCTTAAAACTGATAGGGTTCAACAGAGTCAATTTAGCTCAAATCAGATCAACAGAGTCCAGCAAGTGCCAGCACACAGTAGGCTCAGTCTGCTTAGGCTTGGCCACACTAGGCCACCTTCAGAGCCCAAGAGGCTAGGGAGGCTCTTGGTTGCCAAGAGCAGACAGGCCGCCAGGGAAGCTCTGCTCAGGGGCACACCCACCTCTGGGTGGCTGCCAGTCTCCTTGCCAGAAACCGCAGGCTGGGTCTGGGCTGCCCAGAGCCTGAGCAACAGGGCTCAGGACACAGTGGTCAGATCTGCAAAGCATCTGACAGACGCTTCTGATCTCCAGAGGACCCTGGGGTGGGACAGGGGCCTTGGCAAGGCTGCAGCCGCTGGGCAGTGGCTTGGAATGGAGGTCTTTATTACTGGGAACTGAGGAGCTAAGAGACTCCTGTCAGCTTGTCCTAAACTCTTAGTGGTGGCTTGGGCTTCACACACTGTCAGACACCTTCGTGGTGGCCTCCACGGCCTTACCTTCAGGTAACCGGGCTTATTCCTGGGACTACAGGGAGAGGTGTAGGGACTATGGGGGAGAGGCATAAGGACTATAAATGTTTATGTGTGAGTGTGACTGTGACTGTGTCTGTCTGTCTGCCTGCCTGCCTTATTCTCTTTCTCTGTATGCACCCAGAAGGGACCTCATTCCTTCTAGAACATAAAAAAGACTCAGGTATTGCCTCCCAGGTTTGAAGCTGGCTCCACAAGGGACACGGTGACATGAGGGACAGCTCACTGATCCATCTTCTGGCCATTTCCTTCCTCTGCCTCCTCTCAATGGTAAGGCATCCTGGGCTTAAGGACAGCAGAACTCTGGGTGGTGGGACAGTTAATGCGGGCACAACTTAGGACCCTTGGAAAGACCCTATACTGGATGCAATCTGGTTTCTGGGTCCAGGCTTGCTTTCCTCTCTGGGCACAGAGAGCTTGCAGGTTCTGCTGTGTGACCTCGGGCAAGTGTCCTTCCCTCTCTGAGTCTCAGCTTCAGTTGAATGGATACAATGTTCATGAGGCTTCCAAGGAGACCATTGAGGAGAACGGCTCCACATAGGGTAGCACAGGTCCTGAACCTAGATGAGTGTCTAAAAGAGGACATTGGGACCCTGCAGTCTCCTCATAGAAACTAAATCAGAGGTGAGTGATGTGTAGCTCTGAACCAGGACAGAGACGGATGCTGGGGTCTGATTGCAAAGTACAGTCCAGGAGGGTACAGTATACTGGCCCTCAGGCACTCAGAGACCTCTGGCCCTGATCGGAGAGAGCAGGAGACACCTCTGCGGCAAATGTCCTTGTCCCTTGGTTCTCATAGGACACCTTTTAATTGGCTTGTGAGCAGTTCCATTTGCCTCACCTTTAAAACAGCCTCATAAGAAAGTGTCCTGTCTTAGTCAAAGGAGACTCAGAAAGGGTAAGCAACTGGCCCAAAGCCACACAGCAAAGAAGAGTCGCATGGAGGAGCTGGGGCAGACAGAGGTGTGTTTGGAGGAAACCTTAGTCTATGCCTCTCCACCATAACCTGGGCAACGCCTCACACTAAATGGAGTGTGGGTATAAGCGTCTCCCTCCCTGGCCCCAAGAGGTCTCCCTGGACCAACTGGCTTTCAGTCTTGGAAGGGGATAGGCAGAACAAGATGCTGGGGTGGGTGGGTAGTCTCCTCCTGGCGGGGTGGGGGGGTGGGTTCTGAAAGGCTGAGGAAGAGCTGCCCTGGATTCGCCACTGGAGTGACATTTGTGAGGCCGTTCTTCCCTGGTTCCAGAAGTTGATTGGCATCCGGCACAGAAACCCAGGGATGTAGTCATGGATAGGATATAAAGCCACATCCTTTCCAGGGGAGGGAATTCTGGGTCTTCCAGACAGGCTGTGAGCTCCTGGCTGTGGACTGGGAACCTGGAAACAGCCAAGCGAAGTTGATCAGACAGGGACCAGAGTCCTAGTTACTTAGTCTGGGGAGACCAAGGCAAAGGAGGCAGCTTGGATTTGGGGGCAGGATGGTTAGCAAAGGCATGGGAGAGGAGGGAGGCCAAAGCAAGAACCCCGGCCCTGCCTGCTCACTGTCCTTGAACTGAGGACAGAGGCCGAGGCAGAGGTTCAGGTGCTAACGGAGCCCCTGGAAGACAACAGTTGTTTTGGAGTTTATTTCGGAGCAACATGTCACTCTGTAGCCCAGGCTGCCCTGAAACTCACTATGTAGCTCAGGCTAACTTCAAAAATCTTCTGCCCCAGTCTTCTAAGTGTTATTTCATCATCTTTAAATCGGACAAGCCGCTCCACAGGAGAGGGCTAAACAGAAGACTGGTCCACATAGCACTCAGAGTAAGGATATCATTAGTGGCTTTTCCTAGAGTCAGGACCTGAAGAAGCCAGACACTACCGAGAGCCTGCAGCAGGCCTAGGGCTCAGTAGAAGGCGTATTTTGTGCTTAGCCAGTTCTGCCCAGCCATGGGAGTCAGACCCCTACTCTGGAAGTCCGCCTCTTTGCTCTCGGGACAACTGCAGAGTGCCCTGCTTTAGGTGGGAACCATTCACTGGTCAGGGAAAAGCCACAACTCTGGGGCGGCCCCTGCTGGCCAGAGTGAGAAGTGCGGGCCCTGGAAAGCAGGTTTTGGGAACTCTGGGTCCAGGGGTGACAGGATAGGGGCTACAGTAAACGGATCACTGTTTCCTTGGGCCCATCAAGAGGTTTGGGGTCTTTAGTTTTCTTTTCTTAACTGACAAATCCTTCATATAAGACCTTCTACTCCTGTTAAAGATTGATCGTCCACTGGTGGGGTAGGCAGTCCGGAGCATCTTGAGTGGAACCTCCCTCTTGGTCCCCGCCCTCTCGGGAGCTCAAGGCTTCTGGTACTTCATTCGTGTGTTTCTGTTCTGGGTGGGAGACGCAGTTGTGGCGCTGGGATGAAGCCCTGTAATGAATGGGTTCCGAGCCTCTGGCTTAGTTTCTGCCTTTTTCAGAAGTGTCCTCCTCTGGGGCTGTGAGTCCACGTCAGCGAGGTGCCCTTGGCACAGCTCCCAGATCTGACTACGGGCAATCACTTCCCCCTGAGGAGTCAATTTTCCCATTTGTGCAGGGTGGTGGGGGAGTGAGGTGGTGTGGTATGGGGGTGGAGAGTTGGGGTGGGCTGGGGTAGAGGGGCTGTGGGCATACATGGGTTTTAGAAGCTTCTGGACCTAGATGTTTCTTAGAAGCTTCTAGATAGCTTTTTAAATAGATCACAGGTCCTGCCTCTGTGACTTCTGGTTCCGTGAGTCCCAGAGGAGGCCTGGGAATCTGTATTGCCCTTTCTTGGCTTAATCTGATTGTGCACTTAAGGCTGGGAAACATGTTGGGCGGGGCCAAGACCAGGAAGTTGTATTTTCCGTTTGATTTCTTAGCCTGAGGGGTAAGAACGTGCCCAGACTGCTGCCTTCGCTGTATATCACCTCAGGCCTTTACACTAGCCGTCCTGTGAGCTTATAGCAAAGATGACCACCAGAGTTAACTGCTTTCGGAAGCGTGAGGAGACTGCTTGGTGGGTAAACTGCTCACGGTGCAAGTCTGGGGACCTGAGATGGAGCCCCAGCACCCAGGGGTAGCAGCCAGGCACAGTGGGACACGTCTGTACCCCCAGAGCTGAGTGGGCAGCAATGGTCAGGTCTTCAGGTTCATCTGGTCAGGCAGCCTAACCGATTGGTGATTGTCAGGCTTGGTGAGACACTCTGCGTCAGAAACAGAAGGTAGAGAATGATAATTTCCTCCACCTGATGTGGATGTCCTCATATTTACATATAAATACCTGCACATACACGTACACTACACCGGAAACAAACAGCTAGCCATGTAGATGACCTCCTACTCACGCTCCGGGGTTAGTGACATCACTTCCTGTCCCCATTTTACAAACGAGGAAACCCAGGCTCAGAGAGCTCAAGGCACTCTCAGGCCTCTCAGCCAGTAAGGCAGAGCCTAAGACTGAGACCCTGACCTGGGTCCTTGCTCACCTCTTAGGAGCACCGTGGGACGGTTAGGCTGAAGACCAGTCTGCCTGACGCCGAGGCCAAGCTAAGGATCCCACACTGTCTGAAGTGACCAGTTGTAAGAGTCTCCATCTCTTCCCTGATATCAAAACTGAGTGAGGTTTCTGTCTCCTCAGGTGTTTGCCCAGCTGTGCCGGACACCCTGTAGCTGTCCTTGGACACCACCCCAGTGCCCACAGGGGGTACCCCTGGTGCTGGATGGCTGTGGCTGCTGTAAAGTGTGTGCACGGAGGCTGGCGGAGTCCTGCGACCACCTGCATGTCTGCGACCCCAGCCAGGGCCTGGTTTGTCAGCCTGGGGCCGGCCCTGGCGGCCATGGGGCTGTGTGTCTCTGTAAGCAGGTTTGCCAGACCAGTGTGTGTGCACGCGAGTGTGTGTGTGTGTGGGGGGGCGGGTGTCAAAGCCACGGGATCCAGAGTCAAAGTGGAGCCTGCTCCTTGTATCTCTTTCACCTCACTTTGGGCGCTAGGTTTATTCAGCTCAATTAGTGACCCAAGGGCCCGCTCCTGTTTCTTCCCTCTCTGCTGGCACTGTCCTTACGGTGATTTCCATCCACACCCACTCATATCATAGCCAGCTCCAGAGCTGTCCAAACGGCTGCCCCTAGGCAAATGTACAGCCCTGTGGAGAGCCAGGGTATGGGCTGTATGTGGGGCGTGGTGTGTGACACAAGCAGTGCTGGGCACTTGTACTGTTGTGCAAGTTCTACAAGTAGGGAAACTGAGGCTCAAAGGTGTTAGGTGGCGAGCTCTATGTCCTACAGCCTGTTCCATCTTCAATCAGATTTAAGTAACAGTCCACTTCCTCCACCTGGGTTGGGAGCCTTAAGCTACTTTTTGTGACCACACACACACACACACACACACACACACACACTCACCCCGTGCTGTTTTCAGGTGGCATTGGAGTGACATTCCTCACCACTCTCTCAGGCCTGGGTGTCCTCTGACACTTTGGGGCAGGGCTTGGTGCCCAGTACCAGGGCCACGGTTGCTGGGAGACTCTCTGTGTCCTGATCTTTAGCAGCACCCGCTCTGCCTACAAGGTGCCAGGATCATCTACCAGTGGTGACCTTGCCAAGGGCGCCCAAAAGCAAAATTACCCCAGTTGAAATTTTTGAGAGAGATGGCTCAGTTGTTTTGTTTTTACAATTCGTCTATTTCATCTAAGTGTGCTTCACATTTTGACAAAACGACCTTATCCCTTCCCTTTCTTGTTCCTGCTCTCTGTTCCAGCCACACTAGCCTTGAACACCCAAGTCATGGTCTGGACCACAGGGCCTTTGCACTGGCCACTCCGCTATGCCCCTTCTATCCCTAGACACACACATGGGACGTTCCCTCACTCGCTTCACATTCTGACTCATCTGTGAGGCCCTGTCACTATATTTAAGAAATTGCAAATCCCCTCTAGTCCCTCAGCCGGGATTAGACCACTAGGCCAGATCACCAGGCAACACAACCTTGGCACATTGGCTGTGTTTATTTCCGCTGGAGATTGCCAGTGGGGAGGATGTTTGCCCACGTAGCCACATATTACAACTGCCTGGCACATGGCCTAGGCCACAGGAGGTGCTCAGCAAATATTTGTGGCTTTGCGTGGATGCCAGCAGAGGTACAAATGGGGCTGGCAGTCACTGGAGCCCTTTCCTAAGTCCTGCGAGAAAACATTGTAGGGGCCCATTTCACTTTATCCTTAACATGGAGGTACATCCTCACATAGCCCCTGTTTTGCAGGTGAGGGAGCTCAGCTCAGAGAGGGTTAAATCACTTAAGTGGGTCACACAGCTTCCAGGTGGTGGAAGGGGAAAAAAAAAAAAAACACTGTAGCTCTGTGATTCCTGCCTAGCAACTGACTTCCGGAGGGAAGGCATGGCTAGAGATCCCCAGATAGCAAGCCCGTGGCTTGTGCTCAGGGGAGGCTGAGGACCTCAGATGAAGGCCGGTATCAAGGGTGGGAAGGGGAGGTTGCCAGCAGAGAGGATCTGGAAGCAGGCTTGGGGGAAACAAGAGTTTTCGCTGCTGGGCATGGGTCCAGCTGGGTAGAATTCTGAGACAGTTCATGGGGTTTGCAATGTCAAGGTATCCCCCATAGCAAAGCTACCCTGCTGAAGGACTGACTGCCCAGACTCACATACCCTACACCCAGCCAGCTCCCAGTCTGTGAAGGGCCAGGAACTCTTGCTAAAATTATCGTCCTCCTGATGACTTCCCTAAACACGTCTCTGTTTGCCAGCTCATCCTGGCAACGGGGCCAAAGCTGGGGCAGAAGTCAGGGTGTGTGTGTGTGGGTGTGTGATGGTCTGTGATGGGTGTGTGGGTGATAGATGTGTGTGTGGGAGTGTGTGATGAGTGTGTGTGATGAGTATGTGTGTGGCTGGATGTGTGATGGGTGTGTGTGCATGCATGCTTGTGTGTGTGAGTGTATGTGTGATAGATGTGTGTGTGTTTGATGGGTGTATGTATGTGTGTGATGGGCATGTTTGTGTGTGTGGTGAGTGTCTGTGTATATGTGTGTGTGATGGGTGTGTGTATGAGTGTGTGGGTGTGATGGGTGTGGGTGAGTGTATGTATGATAGGGGGTGTGTGTGTGATGGGTGCGTGTATGTATGTGTGTGTTGATCTGTGATGGGTATGTATGTGTGATAAATGTGTATATAAGGTGTGTGTTTGAGAATGTATGTGTGATGTGTGTGTGTGTGAGATGGGTGTGTATATGTGTGTGTGTGTGTGATCTGTGATGGGTGTGTATGTGTGATAAATGTGTATATAAGGTGTGTGTTTGTGAATGTATGTGTGATGTGTGTGTGTGAGATGGGTGTGTATATGTGTGTGTGTGATCTGTGATGGGTGTGTATGTGTGATAAATGTGTATATAAGCTGTGTTTGTGAGTGTATGTGTGATAGGGGTGTGTGTGTGTGTGTGTGTGTGTGTTTGTGTGTGTGTGTGTGCATATGTGTATGTGTGATGGATGTGGTGGCATGAACCCAGAAGTGGCAAGGCCAGGTAGGAATCCAGGCACAGTGGCCTGTGTGGTTTCTAGGGAACCACTGACAACATGGCCCAGGTCAGAAGGTCTCTGTGTCCAAGGAGTTGTGATCTGGAGGTGGTGGGGACAGTGACAGTCCTCTCCGGAGAATAAGGGGATGCCCGGAGGAGTACTCTGGGCTCTCCCTCCAGACAGGCATGAAGGCCCATCTTGAAGGTATCATTGTGTGTTTCTATGTGCCTGGCCTGTGCTAGATGCCCTGTGTGTTGGTCCATGTAACCTAAGGGCACAAGCTGCTGTTATCATTGGTGGTGATGGGGCCACTCAGAGAATTTCAGTAGCTAATATACAACTCTAAAGCCAGAAAATTAAACCTGACCAGACAGGGATGATGTCACACAGGAAGGGGACAAAGAGTCTGCCACATGAACCCCTGGTCCCAGTGTGTGCTTCACAGCTAAATACTAAACGTTACTAACTTCAAAGGGTCTCTAGCCCAGGCTGGCCTTGAACCTCTGAATCTCTTGCTACCACTTCCCAAATGCTAGGCTTACAGGAGTGCCCCATGCTACCACAGAGTTTATACATTGCCCGAGATTGAGCTTAGGGGCCTTGAGCATTGTAGTCAAGCACTCTACCAACGGAGTTACATACGACCTGTTAGCCAAGGTTTCATTTTGTCAGATTCATTACACACATAATTTCACTTAGCTGTGGACTAAATCCAACATATCATACTTCTCACATGGAGAAACTGAGGCAAGAAGTGAAATTACTTGGCCTGTAGCTAAGAAAATACAGAGCTGGAGCCCAAGCCAGGCTCCTGGATGCCTCTCTGTCCTCCTGAAGAGGGAGGCCGGCCAGAGCAGCAGAGGCGTGGTGAGGAGCGGGGATGGCCCAGGGTGCCCGTCTTGTGTTCTGACCTCAGGACCCTGTCCTGGTCCTCTTTCTCCTCCCTGTGCAGTGGATGAGGATGACGGTAGCTGTGAGGTGAATGGCCGCAGGTACCTGGATGGGGAGACCTTTAAACCCAATTGCAGGGTCCTGTGCCGCTGTGATGACGGTGGCTTCACCTGCCTGCCGCTGTGCAGTGAGGATGTGCGGCTGCCCAGCTGGGACTGCCCACGCCCCAAGAGAATACAGGTGCCAGGAAAGTGCTGCCCCGAGTGGGTGTGTGACCAGGGAGTGACACCGGTGATCCAGCGCTCCACTGCGCAAGGTGAGTGAGTGCCACTAAGGCCTCAGCTGCAGCAGCTCCCAGAAACAGAGCTGACAAACCAAAAGGCAACCACTTAGGGATATAATTTTAACTAAGAAATCGTTGAAAATTAAGTTCAAGGGACTTGAGAGATGGCTCAGTAGTTAAGAGCACTTGCTGTTCTTGCAGAGGATCCGGGTTCGGTCCTTAGTACCAACATGGCGGCTCATAACCAGCCCTACCTTCAGCTCCAGGGGAATCTGCTGCCCTCTTCTGACCACTGTGGGTGCCGGGCACGCACCTGCTGTATATGCATACATGAGGCGAAACATGCACACATGAAATAAAAACAAATAAATCTCAGAACGTAAGCGTTCAAGTTCAGGTGGTGGAGTCGGGTGGGGCTGGGGGAGGGGGAGGGGGAGGAAGGCGCGTTAGCCTTCCTAAGTGAGATTTTTGCATCTCACAGCAGTGGTATAAATACAGTGCAAGTGCTATAAGAGCATATATAATAAATATAGGATATATAATATGATATAAAATATGTGTATAGAATATATATTTATGATACTTAACCCCATGTGGATAATTTAAAATATCGTGAACACGTGATTGTTTGGATTTAGGTAAAATCCATAGGTAAAAGATTACGTAAAGTCTAGCTAGATCAGGCAAGACTCGAGTTTGGGGCACAGCCCAGGGCGGGGCAGAGGGACGTGCAAGACAGCTACATTCTTCTACTAGCTTTTCAACTCTGAGATTTTGTTGTCCTGTTTCTTTAAAAACACTATTCTTACCACATGAATTTGACTGAGGAAGGGACCAGGAAGTGAGGACCAGTTCCGTGGATGCCCCCACACACGGAGGTAGGACATGGGTAGCTTAAATAGATGGACACTGTGTTTGTTTGTTTGTTTGTTTCTTTCTTTTTTTTTTGAGCTGGGGACCAAACCCAGGGCCTTGTGCTTGCTAGGGACACTGCGTTTCTAAACCCATGCTTGCTATGTGAAACTGACATGTCTGGTGAGATTCCTGGCCTCGGTTTCTCCAACTCTAAGAGGGGACTAATAAGAACGTCCACCCTGGGGTTGGGGATTTAGCTCAGTGGTAGAGCGCTTGCCTAGGGGAAGCGCAAAGGCCCTGGGTTCGGTCCCCAGCTCGAAAAAAAAAAAAAAAAAAAAAAAAAAAACGTCCACCCTTCTGAGCCATGGAGAGGGCCAAATGAATTCGTTCAAGTAAAGGGATTGTAAGAAGGCCCGACACTAGCATCGTGTAAGTAAGTGCTAAGGTCAACCTTGTACCTGCCAGGGAATATGATATATCAAGTTAGGCACATAGGAGAGAGTCATCAAATCACCTCTGTATCCCCCCACCCCAGTAGTACCTGGAACTGAACCTAGACCTTTGTACGTGCTGGGTAAACGCTCTACCATTGAGCCACGCTGCCAGCCCTCAGCTTGCGTATTCAAAAGCAACATAAAAACCCTGCTTCCCATCTGACCTCCCCTGTGTGCACATGGACAGGGCCATGAACAAACACACGTGCAGTTGTTCCTCTGTAACCAGCTGTGCATCCAAAATGGGGTAGTGCAAACAATTTAAGCTATTCCAGACTAGTTCACAAATAAAGAAGACAGACCATGGTTATTTCATTTGGCTTTGACAGTCACTGGGGGTCACCCCTAATCTACTATTCTAACTGCAGGCCTGGCTACCTCCCAGCGGTGTACCCCAGATACTTGCTGTTTCTCCTGGCCACATGCTCATGGTTCCTCTCCCCTCATGGTGGCTTCCTCCTTCTCTCTTGTTCCTCCTCTTTTCCCCTCCTCCAACCAGGTCCAATTTTATTTAACAAATAGTTTGAAAACGGGGAGCAAGGTTTGCACAACAAAGGCTTGTAAACAGGAGAAGTCACTCAACAAAAGCTTGCAAACTGGAGAAGTCACTCAACAAAAGCTTGTAAACAGAAGTCACTCAACAAAAGCTTGCAAACAGGACAAATCACTCAACAAAAGCTTGTAAACATGAGAAGTTGCTTGTAGGCCCAGGCCTTCAGGTATAGAATTTAGCATTACACTACATAGCAACTTAGCAAACCTCAACAAAATCGTTTTGTAATCCGGCCTGCACTGAGCATGTGCAGACTGTTCCTTAGCAGAAGTGGTTTCAGAACTATCCAGGAACATTTCCATTTTAGCTAGCTCCAGTGACTGTGAGATGACCAGTGTTCCTAGGAGGGTGTGTGTAAGGTCCATGCAAACACTGCACCATGCATACAGGGACCCAAGTACCCTCACACCGCCTGCCCTAACATACAAACACACGAAGGCTGTGTGTGCAGGGCAGGGTTTCTCAGCATCAGAATCAGGGACGTTTGGGGTGCGCTGAGTCATTCTTTGCGGTTGGGGGCTTTTGGGTATGAAGTGGGGTGTGGAAAGACAGCTTTACCTCTGCCCTCTAGATGTCAGTAGCAATCCCCCCAAAAGCTCTCAGGGTTGGGGGAAGGACATCAATTATAAGAGAAAAGGAGAGTCAGGGAGGAAGAGATAGGCCAGGGTGAGCCTGCCATGTTGGGCCCTTCAGGCTTGCAGTACCAAGCCACACAAGTGTGTCTGTAAGACACCATGTCTCAGTGAGTAGGGAGGTAAGGAAAAAAGAAAGATGGCCTGTGTTAGTTGCTTTGGGACCAATGTCAGCAGGGCGCACTATGCTCAGACAGCCTCAGCTATTGCCTTATCCAGTCCCAAATGTTAGAAAGCTTAGGAAGACACAGAGGCTAAACAGCCTGGCCAGGTTCCCTGTGGTAGCCAGCGGGCGAGCTGACTGAGCTTCAACTTCTCTTCTTTCTAACCCCCAGGACACCAACTTTCTGCCCTTGTCACTCCTGCCTCTGCTGATGCTCCTTGTCCGAATTGGAGCACAGCCTGGGGCCCCTGCTCAACCACCTGTGGGCTGGGCATAGCCACCCGAGTGTCCAACCAGAACCGATTCTGCCAACTGGAGATCCAACGCCGCCTGTGTCTGCCCAGACCCTGCCTGGCAGCCAGGAGCCACAGCTCATGGAACAGTGCCTTCTAAGGCCAACTGGGGATGCGGATACAGGGCCTGCCATCCTCAGCAAATGTCCCTAGGACCAGGCCCTGGACTGCTGGTAGATGCTCTTCTCCGTGCTCTTGGCTGCAGTTAACTGTCCTGCTTGGATTCACTGTGTAGAGCCACTGAGCGATCCCTGCTCTGTCTGAGGTAGGCGGAGCAGGTGACCAGCTCCAGTTCTCTGGTTCAGCCTGGGATTCTGGGTTCTCCTGGCTCGTTCCTCAAAACATCCCTGTACAAAAAGGACAACCAAAAAGACCTTTAAACCTAGGCTATACTGGGCAAACCTGGCCACCATGCTGGGGATAAGGTCAATGTTAGGACCAGACAGCAGATTGCCTGAAACTTCCAATTCCCTTCTTGGACTTCTGTATGCTTGTCCCCAAAGATGATGAATGAACTCGTAAGTGTACCTTCCCTGACCTGAGAACACCCTGCCTGCTCAGGAAGTATTCAGGGGCAGAATTCTCTGTGAACATGAAGAGATGAATCACACTGTCCTTAAGAAATTCCTCAAAGTCCAGGAACTTGAGCTTTGTATTTTCAGGAATGCACATCTCTTAAGCACTCGCAAAACAGGAGGCTCCACACCTCTGGCAGGCCAGGGCCTTTCTCTTCAGCATGAGAAAGACAAGGGACAGCAGAGTACCCTCCTCTGGAGGACTAGTCTAGCCTAGAATAAACACCCAAGTCAAGCGTGGACTTTTGTTTGGTGTCGTGTTTTATTTTGTGCAGAAAAAAAAAAACAAAAAACAAAAACAAAAACAAAGCGAAACCCGCCTGGATACAAATGTTACATCCTCTCCCACGGTCCACTTTGCGGCTTGGGAGACAGCTCGGTTGGTAAAGTGTTGGGCAGGGTAGCACGAGAAGCTGTGATCAATCCCTGGATCCGATATACAAAGACTAGGTGTGGTGATGCTGGGGAATTGGAGACGGGAAGGTTCTGGCTCCATAGCCAGACAGCCTAGCCTAGTTGGTAAATTCGAGGCCAGTGGGACTCCCTGTCTCAATAAACTCAGTGGACAGCTCCTAAGTTAACAGTGCTTGAGCACTGCGCATGCGCATGCTTACAGACCATGTGCGCATGCTTATGGAAACACGCATATTCGCACATGTGTATGGGGGGGTGCACGCATGCACATACACATGAACACACATACACACCCACAAACAACAAATATTTTTTAAACTAGCGTTATCATCAAGGTCTAACCCAGCTATGAGAGATGTCTCTGGCTATCATGGTGACACATGCCTTTAAGCCCAGAACTCCGAGGCAGAGGCAGGTGGATGGATCTCTGTGAGTCTGAGGACAGCCTGGTCTACATATTGGGTTTCAGGCCAGCCAGAGCTATACAATGAGATCGTGTCTCAAAAAACAAAACAAAACTAAACAAACAACAATGGTCTCTGTGTTTAAGCTGATTTTTTCCTTTGGAATTTTAAGACGTATGTAAGTCATACCCATGCACAATGCACAAACTCTGTCTTGAGTCTTTCCAACTGTGTACCCGTGTGACCAACACCTCCATCCAAGTATATAATGTTCCCATCACCTCAGAACAGTCCTTTTGTGCTTCTCCCAGCCTGCTTCCCCTGATCGGGTGATCCTTGTCCTACCTGATTTCCATCTCCACAGGTGTGAGTTTTTCCTGTTCCTGCGCCTTGTACATCTGAAGCCTGACACTCTTTAATGACCAACTTGTCCCACTCAACAGGAAAAGAAAAGAACCATTTACTGTAGGGACTGAGTCCATCTGAGAGACCCGCTAGGGAACCAAGATCAGCACCACACCTGGAAGTGAGAGCCGCCCCCTGGTGGCAGGCACAAGGTTGACAGACCCAGAGCTGTCCCTGAAGGCAGAAAGGAACCTTAGGATGCAGGACTGCCTCTCGCTCTCCCAATCAGGGAGGAAGGTCAGCCTCCGTGTTTCTGTAGTCAGGATGAGGAAGGGCAAAGACAGGAGCCCTCCCTGTGTGAAGAGATGGTGTTGGGCTTATAGTTGACCTTCTGACCTTCTAACCTCCTTCTCTCCAGAGTGGAGCTAACTGGGTCTGCCTGGCTGAACCCAAAGAAAGTGTCTGCACTCACTTCCATAGGGCTGGGTTGGAGCAGCAGGAGAACGTCCTGTCATAGACCCAGTGCTCTCTGGAGACTTCTCTGTCAGCTAGGGCTGATGCTCCCAGCACAGAGTCTCCGTGGACTGGGGGGAGGGAGGCACCCCATTGTCATGCATGTTGAGGGGGAAAATGAAGTCGGGGCTCCTTAGGTGAAAGACAGAGAGAGATCCCTGGCCTGCCTAGGGTCCATTCCTAACTGGGCCCTCTAGACCTTCCCTGGGAATCGGCCCCAGAATGGTACTAAGCAGCCAACAGCACCATTGTCTAGTGAGCATTTCCTGTGTCCTGCTGCATCTGTCCATGACCTTACGAAGTGTGAGGTAAAGGAATCCCTGCTCTACAGGGGGAAACTGAGGCCAGAGGGGTAAGATTACAGATACCATCAAGGCTGGGACACGCAGAACCAGCGGAACCCAGGGCTCAGGGGCCGTGCGCCTCCAGCCCCCACCTCCACCCCATCTCTCTCATCTCCCTCTTACCCTATCCTGTCCTTTCTCTCCTCCTTTGTTCTACCTGCCCCCGTCTTTCTTCTCTCTTTCCAATCTTGTTGGGTTTTTTCCCCCTTCCTTTCCTGGATTACACGTGGTCTTTTGTCTACTGTTCAAGAACAGCCCGCCTGTTCACCAGCATCTGGTCAAAGCAGGGGCTTGCATTTCCTGAGTCCGCGACCCCCGAGCCCACCTTGAGTCACCATTTCACTAAAATCAGTGCTTTCAAAGGGGCTCTGGTAGAGGAACCTGTAACACGGTGCTGCCCTCTAGTGACATTCGTAAGCATGAACAGTGGGGAGGCTGCCAGCCGATTGAAGTCTTGAAATTAGAGGTCACTGCTGCCCCCTGTTGCCCAGGTGCAAAAGTGCAGCCTGTTTGGAGACCAGCGGGAGGTGGTGATTGAGAAAGCCAGTTCTGTTTGTTTGTTTGTTTGTGAGTTTGTTGTTGTCGTCGTCATTGTTTTTGTATCTGTGCTGAGTGTATTATTTAATCTTTAGACCCTGAGCCATGTCACCTTGTCTGTCCCCTGGATGACTCCATTGTGAGAGTCTTCTATTGGCCACACTGCATAGCCAAGAAGACCTTTGCCGTGCACAACCATGACTAAGTCACTCTGCTTAAACTCCTGGGGGACCCTGAGATAACCCTCCACCCCGCTGGATCAGATCCCCACAGCTCCCAGGCCTGCTGTGTCTTCCAGATCACTTGTGCAGAGACACCTCTGATGGCTATAATCTCCTCTTGGCCAGATTCTCCACCTAGGCCGTGCTCCGGGCTGCCTTCTCGGGCCTGATGGCTCTTGATATTCCTTGTGACTCTCAGTCTCATTTTTCTGCGAGCCTAAACTCCTCTGGCTTCCAACTAAAGAACCAGCCTATGTGGATAGCGTTTGGCAGGGTTCAGAAGTCAGGGAGAGCAGGGGTCAGGTGGAATAGAGTGTGCAGCCATGATTCTGGCTGGCTTCACATCTCTGTGTTTCTGGGGAAGGAGGTGACAGACATTATCATCTAATGCCACCCAGGGAGCTGACACAATTTTACCAGGTTCTTGTAGTTAATGGCTGCAGGCCCTGGGATATAAACCTGTTCTCTAGCTCTAGAAACTTGCCCTTGACCTCACTATGTGGGCTGAGGGAGTCGGACTAGGAGGAGGAAGCCAGTAGGATGTTTCTAAGAAGGGCCTGTGGGTGAGTCTTGGAGGTTTCTGCAGTATTGGGGTTCTTAGTACCTGCTGTTTGACCTAAGCCATAAGTTAGACTTTATCCGAAACTCAGAAACAGTAGGAAGTCCCACTTAGGGGTCTGCTGTGTACGTATCATCTGACTTGATTGTCACAAGAACTTACAGAATAAGTGTGTCAGGGTAATGCTAGCTGCCTCTGTGTGACGCTCCTGGCCACTTACATGGTGACCCTCTATTCCCCAGGGCATGTAGTCCTCTGAGTCTACATTGCAGACAGAGATGGAGAAGTCCCCCTATTCACTAAAGGTCATACCTGGAACCCACATTCTCACTTGCACCCCACTGGTGACACTCACCACATAAACACTTGTGGCTGTAAGAGAGGCTGGAAAGTGTAGTGTCTTGCTGGCAGGTGTCCCAGAGTCAACACTATGCTATGGAGTCTTTGCTAGAATTAGGGTGACCACAAGACTCTTGTTAACAATCTGTTTAACCAGCTTACTCGGCTAATCAGGACTCTGCAGGCTGTTTGAATGGGACACTCCCGCCACATGCCTGCTGAGTGGCCAGCAGGCCACTCTCTGGCAACCTTGTCCCCTCTGGCTTCCTGCCACCAGATTGCATGCTTGCCAAGAGTCTATTCGGTTTGTTTCCAAACTGGCCGCGCCAGTCACACTGGCCTTTGTGAAGAGGCAATTGGATTAGCGATCCCATAAGCTGGTGAAATATGAGCACAAAAGGAACAGATTTGTTTTCTAATGAAAACTCAATGAAGACTTGTGGTTTAAAAACTACTTTAAATTGGGCATGGAGGACACAGCTCTGAAAGATCTGGAAAGAAATATCCAGGGGGCAGCTACAGTGACAGCTCAGCGGCTAAGAGCATGTGCTGCTCTTACAGAGGTCCCAGGTTTGATCCCCAGCACCACATCAAGTGACTCACAACTGCCTGTAACTCCAGCTCCAGGGGTCTGATGTCTCTGCAGGCACCTGCCCTCATGTGTGCACACACACAAACACATGTACAAATGTACGCACATGTGTGCACACACATGTTCACATGCACACACGTGTTCACATTCTCATATGCACACATGCACATGCACACAGGTGCACATACATGCACACATGTGCCTGCACACACATGCACATGCACACGTGTAAACACATGCACACACATGCACACACATGTACATACATGCGTGCACATGTACTCACATACACACAATTAAAATAATGAAAATAATGTTAAAAAGGATAAAACACAAGAATGTAGAGGAAGTCTGCACTCCTGCTTTTCCATTAGGTGCCTGCCAGTCCCTGGGTGTCCTTCACGTATGGGGGCAATGTTCGAAGCTCATGAATGGGACTAAACTCAAGGAATAGATTGGAAAACAGGGGTTTGTTTTTAAGTGAATTAAGTCTTCCAGGAGATGAGTGTGTCGACCTCTATGTTAGCTCTTGCTTATTTGATGTGCTCTGGGTCCAGGGTTCGGTTCCTAGCCCACCATTCTAAAAATTCTCATGAACCGGGCGTGGTGCTGCACACCTGTAGTCCTGGGTACATGGCAGGACTTGTACTGCGAGGTGGATTCAAAGGCCAGCCTTAGAAACTTAGCAAGACCTTGACTCAAAACAAAAGAGAGGGCTGGGAATAAGACTCCTGGGGAGAGAGCTTGTGTAGTGTGAGAACATGACTCGGGATTCAGTCTCTGTCACATCAGAGAAAAAAAAAAACAGTCCCCTGCTTGAGTAACTGATTCCCCTCCAGTCCCAGCTCTGGTGGATATGTGGGCTTTTACAGGATCATTATCCCCATTTCACAGGTGAGTAAACTGAGGTCCAGGATAACTGAAGGTTAAAACCAGCATTCAAATCCAATTTGTAAATAGCTTATGAAGCAGTGGATTCCCACACTGTTTTTTCATATGTCTTTAGTTAGGTTAACCCAGTCTCTACTCTTTCCTTTCCCATTACGAAATAAGTTATTTATTAATTTTTTGACATGGGATCTTACTGTGTAACCCTGCCTGGCCTGGAGCTCTCTTTATAGACCAGATACACCTGCCTCTGCCTCCCAAGGGCTGGAATTAAAGGCGTGTACCACCAAGCCTGACCTGAATTTTTAAAAGATGTACTTTAAAAAACAAAGTTTTAAAGATTTGTTTTTATTCTGTGTATGGTATTTCCCCTGCATGTATGTGCGTGCCTAGTGCCCAAGGATGTCAGAAGAGGGCCTCAGATCCCCTGAAACTGGAGTTATGGTTGTGAGCTACTGGGTGGGTGCTGAGAACTGAAACGGGGCCCTGCACAGGAGCAGTGAACACTGAACACTTGTAACTGTGGGGCTGTCTCTCTAGCCCCAGAATTTAGAACTGAATTTCTAAGCACAGCTTAATTATAGCACGTTTGAATATAAGTGGCCACATGTGACCAGTGGATAAAGCACAGAAGTACTGCTCCATGCTGTGCAACTTTTAACCCATGCATTTCTGTTAGTGTATGCGTGTGGGTGCACATGTATGTGCAGGCACATATGCATGTGTGCACCCATACAGTCCAGAGGATAACTTTGGGTGTTGTTTACCAAGCGCCACTCACCTTTCTTTGATGGAGTCTCCCAATGACCTGGACTCATCCAAGCTGAGGGATCCCTCTGTCTCTACTCCCCCAGTGCAAGTGCAGGCACAGGACACCATGCCTGACTTTTAACATGGCTGCTGGGGCTTGACCTCAGATCCTAATGTTAGCAGGGTAAGCAGACTCCTGACTGAGCCATCTTCCCAGCGCCCAGCACATAACATTCCTGTCCAGTTCAGCTTTTCCATGTCTTCTTGCCATCTCTAGGCCACGATGTCTTCTGCATCAGCCCTGGCCTTGTCATTTAGATAGCTCTTGATTTCAGCAGAGTAGATTCACAGCAGAAGAGAGGATGGGGCTTTTCAGCAGCTGAACTCTGTCATGTGGCACAGCCAGGGTCAACTGTACCCTTGCCTGGCACACTCCTCCCTACCAACAGGAGAGAGTATACAGTAGGTGGCCCTCCAATGCATGCCTCTTAGCCTGATGACTTCAAAGAGTCCCGAGTCCTTCTAGGCCTGAGTTGTCTAGGGTGGGATCAAAGTGCCCAGCCCACAGCCCCACTGTGAGGATCAACTAAAGGCAGGCGCGTCATGCTTCATGTGTGATTCATGTGTGATGGTACATGCCTGTATTCTCAGCACTCAGGAGGCTGAGGTGAGAGGAGGGTGGGTTCAAGACCAGCCGGTACCACACAGAGAGATCTTAAAAAGAAAAGAAAAGAGAAAGAGAAAGAAATCACCAAGGAAGTTTTAATTACTTAGAATGATCCTCTAATTCAGAACAAAGATACAACAGGAAACAGAGCGGGGGTGCGGTGGGGGTTTGAGAGTCCACTTGGCTGCTGCCGTGATAAAATACCACAGCCAAGGCACCACACAGGAGGCTTATTTGCCCTTAGAGTTCTAGAGAGAGCTCATATGTTGAACCACAAGCAGAAAACGGAGTGAACAGAGAGTAGCCCTGTCTTTGAAACCTCCAAGTCCTCTCTCTAGGCAACATACGCCTTCTAAGAAGGCCCCACCATCTAAACTTCCCCAAACAGCACCACCAACTGCGGATAGAGTCATCCTCGTTCAAACCACCACAGAGAGAAACACACTTAAAAGACTGCTCTTCTGTAGAGATCTTAATGTACACGCAGACGTGGAAAGAACTATTTGATCACTCCCAATGTTCCTTTGACTTTTTTCTTTTCTTTTTTTTTTTAAAGATTTTATTTATTCATTTATTATATATAAGTACACTGTAGCTGTCTTCAGATACACCAGAAGAGGGCATCAGATCTCTTTACAGATGGTTGCGAGCCACCATGTGGTTGCTGGGATTTGAACTCAGGACCTCTGGAAGAGCAGTCGGTGCTCTTAACCGCTGAGCCATCTCTCCAGCCCTGACATTTTTTTTCTTCTTGTTTGTTCGTTCTTTCGTTTGTTTCGAGCCATGGTCTACTGTGTAACTCTGCTGAGTTTGCTCTGTAGACCAGGCCGGCCTCACACTTCCAGAGATCCACCTGCCTCTGCTGGAATTGAAGGTGTGTACCCGACCTACAGCAGATTTTTCTTATTAACTGTTAGCAAAGTAAGAATTTATTAGTGAGTGTCGGGACTCCAGGCTGGCTGAGACCTAGAGCCAGAGAGGGAGCAAGCTTAACATGACTACCATTTGTTCTCCAAATAACTTCCCTGTCCTCCTGGGGCAGTGGTGCCCTCTAGTGTGGATGTGACTATGGTGTGCTCTCTCCCAGTCCCTCTCTCCTTCCTTTCCCTCCCTCCCTCCCTCCCCTCCCCTCCCTCCCTCCCTCCCCTCCCTCCCTCCCTCCTCTCTTCTCTCCCTTTCCTTCCCCCTTCTCCTCCCCTCTCTCTCCTTCTTCCCCTCCTTCCCCTTCTCTCCCTCCCTCCCTCTCTCTCCCTCTCCCTTCCCCTCCCCCCTCCTCTCCCCTTTTTGGGTTCTCCAGAGATTAATGTTTGTCTTCTAGTGGCCAGAACATTTGGGACAACCCTACCCACTCCTGTCATCATCATTCTTTGGTTAGCAATCATGTCGATCATGTCAATCATGTCCAGATCCCAGAGTGACAGTCAGGCTGCAGACAGGCCACAGCTGCCCTCTAAGGAGCTTCCGAAGATGTCCCCTGGGGTGGAAACAGTCAATTCTGTTAAGAGGAACGCAGAGGGATCTTATCAGGGGAAACGCCTGAGCCTGCTGGCCTTCTGGAAATTCACTGACGTGCATTCTAACCGTAAAAGTCAATTGCTTATGATCCCCAAAGCCTTCCAGAAGGCACAGGGGAGACACCAGTTGGGGGAGGGGTGCTGATATGAGCTGGTGAGGCTCTGAGCACATTTATTTGATCCTTATAGGAACCCTGTCAGGCGGATATTCTTACACACCTGCTGGGGCAGAGATGGGCAGACTGGGGCTCAGAGAAGTGTAGCCCTAGATGGGACCTAGCCCCAGCTCACTCAGATAACTGGGCTCTTGCTCACCTGCTCTTGTGTGGCCTCAGATGATTTTCCTGTATTCTGCGCTCCAGCTTCCTCTCCTCAGCATGGGAGTGGCAAAGGCTTCAAGCTTTTAAGGAGCACGCAGGCCTCACTGAAGGGCCCTGGGTACCTTGCTAGCACCGAGGAACAGAGGAAAATAACAAGGTCTCCTCAGGTCCCCAAGGTGGGGGCAGTGAGGGTAGGCAAGACAGTGTGGGGGAGCTGAGGGGAGTGCCTTAGGGAGTTCTGTTTTTGGTGTCTGCTCAGCAGATGACTTTCCAAGCTGAGAAACACACGTTACAAACTCTAACCTCCTCTTGCTTAAAATAGAGCTGCTGAACCAAAAAATGCCAAGCACAGGGAAGAGTCACCTGCCTGGCAGGGCCAGACAGTGCCTTGGCCCCGTTTATACCCCGGTGGACGGTGTCTCAGTCCTGTGTCTCAGGATCCTCACAGTGCTGAGACAGCTCCATCTACCAAGGCTCGTGCAGCTTCCTGCAGATAAAGAAAGCAAGGACCCCAGGGCCCATGGGAGGGTGACGTGGCCGACAGTGACTTGGGGACTCAGGCAGCCCCACATCCAAGTCCTGTCTCAGCCATGACCAGGTCACTACCTTCTCTTTCTCCAACTGTAGAGGTGACAATATTGTAAGGCCCAGCACACACAGGGTTCCAGAGCCTCTGGCCTCTTCTCTGTTTCTGAACACAGAATTCCTGGTATCCGTGGACGTTTGAAAAGAGGGGAAACAAGACTAGGAGCTCAGGGGCACTCAGGAAGTACCGTGCCTTAGCTTCTGTAGCATCCTTTGCGGGGAGCACAGGTATCTTGGTCCTCACATGGAAAAGTTGAAGCACAGAGAAATGGGAATGTTCTATCCATGTGCACCTGAGTAGAACATGAGGGAGTAAGGATTCGAACTCAAATCTTCGTGGACCTCAGCCATGCTCAGGATCATCCACAAGAACCCTCCACCCCCACCCCAACTTCCCACCACTGCCATGACCAAACCGGTTCCCAAACCTGCTGGTCAGCCCTTGATTAGTGGGAGGGCCCGGTGCCCTTCCCCCACCCTTAGATTCCTGCCCAGGTTTCCGCCTCTCTAATGCAGAGAAGATTCAGAAAAAAACAAACTTGCTGATGCCCTTACTAAAAATAAAGCCGTGGCAACTGTGTTAGCTCTCCTGCGTCAGCACCCCACTTCTGGGCCACTTGGCCGACATCCTGACTCTCAGGGGGTGAAGGCGTGCAAATCTTTCTCTATAGGCACTGAGCCCCAATTCTGTGCCAGAGCTGAGGTCTTGCAGGCCCCAGGCCACCCGTGTGACCCCAACAGTGGCTAAATGCTCCCAGGCAAATCGTCATGGCTTCTCCATTTACCCATGGCAGCTGTCAATCACTGAAAACATGGAGACTTACTCCTACCTCCCATTCCTCTCCAGATTACCTTTTGGGGTTGAGAAGAGAGAGCTCTGGGCAGTAAAGGGCTTGCTGCAGAAGCGTGAGAATGTAAGATTAATCCCCAGTACCCAGGTTTTAGTCAGGTGTGGTGCACAGGCTCGTAATGCCAGCTGAGGCGGTCAAGAGGGTCCCGGGCTGGCTGACTAGCCGCCTGCCTGAATCGGAGAGCCCTGGATCCTCATAAGAGATCTTGTTCCAAGAAAATAATAAGGTGGATGACCCTTGAGAAATAACACTCAAAATTGACATGTGGCCTGTGCACGCATACACATACATGTGCATGCATATCCCTCCACACACGTGCACATCCACATCCATCTCCCCTCTCCCCCAAAGAAGAACTTTTTGGTTCTCTGGACCCTGAGCTAGAATAAAGGTGCCTGTGTGTCCACATTCCTTCTTGGAGACGGTGAAGGGACCTGTCTTCTTCCCACTTCTGGCTTCTGGATGTCACCTGCTTTGCCTCATCTTGGGGTCCCTCCCCCAGTGGTCAGGGTGACTTGCTTATGCTGCCAAATCTGTGGGTATCTCTTCTGCCTGCATCCTCCCTCAGCACAGGGATCCCAGATCCCACGGATGAGGTGTAGGTGTCCTTAGGGGCCATTCTTATGCTACTGATGTTCCTTAAGAGACAGACAGGAGAAAAACCAACCAAACAAATGAAAACGGCATTCGGGCGATTGTGAAATTGAAACAACCCACACTCAGGAAGCGATGGAAGTTAGGAGCTCCTAACTGGCACACGCAAGTCCTCATTTGACCTTAAGCTGCCACTGTTTGTGCTCTGCACACACAGGTCTGAGTGCTGGACACCCAAGGATGATCCTTGGGGGAGGGGGGCGTATGTGGAACTTGAGGGATGTACTGTAGTGGGAGGAATGGAAGATGGCCGTCGCTCTGAGGGAGGAGCTCAGAGGAGAGCGCCTAGGGTGGTGTCAAGGAACAAGTCCAATGGTACTGAGTGAGAGTGGCCAGGGTGTGAGCCAGCGAGTTGGGAGGATTAAGTACATCAACACCTGAATGGCATGGCTGCCGGTACCTGGTGTCTGGCAGACATTGGCTGAGTGGGAGGGGGAGAAGGCTGTAATGAGTCTGGGCCAGAGTTTACAGCAGGAACTGAAAGTTGAGATGTGGGTGGAGCAAGCAAGAGTAAGAGGCGATCTGGAGATTGGCCTGAGTAGTCATAATGATAATAATGCTTAAAACACTGCAGCGGACACCTGGGAAGGCCAGCTGCAGCAGACACCTGGGAAGGCCACACTGCAGCAGACACCTGGGAAGGCCACACTGCAGCAGACACCTGGGAAGGCCAGCTGCAGCAGATACCTGGGAAGGCCAGCTGCAGCAGACACCTGGGAAGGCCACACTGCAGCAGACACCTGGGAAGGCCACACTGCAGCAGACACCTAGGAAGGCCACACTGCAGCAGACACCTGGGAAGGCCAGCTGCAGCAGACACCTGGGAAGGCCACACTGCAGCAGACACCTGGGAAGGCCAGCTGCAGCAGACACCTGGGAAGGCCAGCTGCAGCAGACACCTGGGAAGGCCACACTGCAGCAGACACCTGGGAAGGCCAGCTGCAGCAGACACCTGGGAAGGCCACACTGCAGCAGACACCTGGGAAGGCCGGCTGTCGCCAACAGCTTTAGGACCGGGTAACTGGCACTGTGTCAGATGTCTTTATATGGGCTCATATATAGGACTCTGCAAAGGGTACCATTTTGGAGCATGGGGACAATAGTGGGGTCCTTCAGAAGTGGGGTCCATGGAAGGCTTCCCAAACACCTCACAGCTCACCCTGGGCTCATCCAGAGTCCTTCCCTGAATCTCCACAGCCAAATCCACCAGTCACTCTTGACCCGTGAATTAGGGTGTATCAGCCTCAGTGACAGATTGGTCCCTGAGTCTCAGATCCTGCCACGATGGATCAGACTTTCAGAACAGCTGGTCCTGATAGCAGGCAGCTTTGCTTAGCTCTTTTGTGGTGCTACGCCTGTTCAGTCTGCTGTCGAGGGAAAGGGTGGCATGGCATGGGGGCAGGACTTTAGAGATCAGGCCTGGGAGTGGCACGTGTCAGTTCTGCAAGGATCCACTGGCTAAAGCTTGGGTTGGGGAAGTGTCTTGATGCCAGGGAGCATAAGCAGCAAGGCTTGCTGTGTGAGCAACTCTGGAGTGTCCCTTCTCTTCACCTGTTGTCGAAGGCTAGCCCCCTCAGCCTGTATGACTAGTGCCATTCCCCTGGCTGGTCTTCACCCCAAGCGGCAGCCCCTTGCTTTTTTCTGAGGTGTGGTGGTGAGACACGATGTCGTTTAGCCTAGACTGGATTTGAACTTCTGATCTCCCAGCCTCCAGCTCCCAAGTGGGGGCTGCCATGCCTGGCTCTGAAAAGCAAAGCAAAATAAAACAAAACAACAAACAGATTATAGTGGAACTGTGTGTGTTTTTGCTTAGAGTTTTCCCCTGGTTTTCAATTATCCTGAAGAATCAGCCTGGGATCTGGAAAGGTGGCTCAGTGGTTAGGAGCACTGGCTGCTCTTCCAGACCTGGAGTTTGATTCCCACATGGTGGTTCATAAGCATCCGTAACTCCAGTTCCAGGAGATCCTACACTCTGTTCTGGCCTTCACGGGCACTGTGCAAGTGGTACACAGCCATACATGCAGACAGATATAAAATAAAAATTAAATAATAAAAAAATGAATTTGTGGACGTTACTTCTGCCTGGCCCTCCTGTCTGTCTCTCCAGCCCGCATCCTAATTCTCCTGATTCCAGTCACACCAGCTTCTCTGCTGTTCTCTGTCACCAAGTCACCTCCCTTCTGCTTTTAGCGAGGAACCTACATGTGTGGCCTGGATTTCCTCTCTGGTCACTCCTGGATGGTTTGGCACGAACCCCTCCAAGCATTTTCCTCCTTCATCACACCTGTCTTACTTCATCTTTTCGTGCATTTGTCAACCCTCCCTGCTTGCTGGCAAGCCCGTTCTACTCCCACCGGGAATGGAGGGCACCAGAGGGCGCTTGGTAAATGTTTGCTAAATGATAGACGGGAGGAAGGAAAGGGTGCTGAGCCCCCAAGACCTAGGGCGAGTTAGGGATGGTGCTGTGCACACCTGGGCCCGGTCTCTGCTCCAGATGTCCCTGCGGGCACCTGCGTGGGTTAGGGCGGGGAGCGTCGGGAGAGCTCAGAGCCCGCCCCCTGCTGTACGCGGGGCGCGGCGGGGACGGAGCGGGCGCCGTCGGGGCGCACTGAAACCCGCACTCGGAGCGGAGGAGCCGCGATGAGGAAGCAGAGCGCGCGCACGGCGGCGCTCATCCTGTGCATCCTGTCCTACCTGCTGGTGGGCGCCGCGGTCTTCGATGCGCTGGAGTCCGAGGCGGAGCGCAGCCGGCAGCGACTGCTGGCTCGGAAGCGAGGCGAGTTCCGCAGAAAGTACCGCTTCTCCGCCGACGACTACCGCGAGTTGGAGCGCCTGGCGCTGCAGGCCGAGCCGCACCGCGCCGGCCGCCAGTGGCGCTTCGCGGGCTCTTTCTACTTCGCCATCACGGTCATCACCACCATCGGTGAGCCCTCCGGAACCTCCCCTCTGCCCCGCTCAGTCCTGATCTCTCCTCGGGTGCGATCCTACCCCCGCCCCTGTGACTTTGGAAAGGGCATGTTAGCTCGCTGAGGCTTATTTGCCTCGCTGAGAGAAATGGGGGCAATCAGTTAGCTAACGCAGGGCTGTAGGCATCAGTAAAGGATTGCACTGAGACGGGGTGGTTGGAAGAAACTTCAGGCTCTGGGTGTGAACAGAGTGAGGCTTCCTTGTCCCATTCTCAGCTTTGTGACATTAGATAAGTTTCTTGACTCCTCTGAGCCACAGTGCTCTTTGAAAACTAGGATTGCCGATAAGTCTTGCAAGGAGGAGGCAGATTATTATTAAGGAGATAATGTGTGCAGATCGTTTTAGCATAGGGCCTGACCCACAGAAAACATTATGAACATAAGATTGCTTGTATATAAGATAACAATTATTCTGTTAACCCCGTGATATCGGCACTCTCTGTTGTCTTTTGACTTCTGTTTGGCTAGTGTCCTAAAGCCTAGTAGATGTGCAATAACTTGTTAAGGGAATGACTAATTACCAAAGCTTTCACCACACACTGGGGCATCCAGAGGAGCCCTGTGTATACCATTTGGACTCCAGCTGTTACCATAACCACATCTGGCCAGGACCTGAGGGGCTAAGCCTGGGGAACTTGCAGAAGAGAGAACCAAGTTCTCCAGGGCTTGGAACCTGTCAGCTAGCCACTTGGTTCAGGGCTCTAGCTGTCTGACTAAGACGTCCCTGTGGCCCCCCTCACAGGAGCAGACCAGAAGCCCACACCTTGGAGAATGCACTTGCAAAAGAGCCATGGGTTTGAGTACCCATGCAATTCCAAAGGCTGAGTTCTGAGTATCTCCTGCTACCTGAATTCATGGGCAAGCGACTGTGCCGTCTTGGCACATGTTTTCGTCAAAGGCAAAAGGCAAATGCTCTACCTTGCTGGGGGAATGAGAACCAAGCACGGGCCATAGGCTGTGCAGGCCTCGCCTGATAGTAATAATTTATTATTTGCCATGTGTAGAGCCAGCTCCCATTCAACACTTCTGCCCTCTCTTGTCTACAAGTCCCAACCTCAAGACAGGCTCATTTGCCATACCTACAGAGGCTGTGCCTTGTCTGAGGCCTCTGCCCCTCTGCCCCTTCCCATGTTTTTGGACAGCCTACCAGCCAGGTTTAGCTCCTTCCCTCACTGATCTGAAACCCAAGCTAGGGAAAGAAACAGAAGGGGGAAAAAAAAAGATTAAAACCAACCAAACAAAGCCAAAACCTAACTGAAGAGAAACTGGAAATGTTTTTGCTTTTCTGGCCACTTGGGTGACTCAGAAAGTGTGGAAGTGGCTACCATGGCTCCTGCCCTCCAGGAGTTCAAAGTAGGGATGGGGCAGAGTGTATCCCTCCCCTGGTACCACAAGGAGGCAGCTCATAGGGCTTTAAATGTTTACGTTACACTGAGACTTTAAACATTGTGTACGTTCACATTGCACGTTTCACCAAGGTGTGCAGGGTGAAGAGGAAACTCCCTCCTACCCCCCATGTTCCTGGAAGCCTTTTGGTCTAGTGTATATTAGTTGTACGAAGCAATGGGTTTCAGTGAGGCATTTTCCAACGCACACACATCAGGCACTCTGACCATATGCACCCACCACTTTCTCTTGTCTTTCTCCCCTGGATCTGTTCCTTTTCCCAAGTTCTTTTCCCCTCATCTATCTCCTGTCTCTTTAAAAAAGCAAAAAAAAAAAAAAAAAGCAAAACAAAAACAAAAACAAAAAAACACCCAAAAAACCTAGATTCCACACGAAAGAGGAATGGTGTCATTTCGTCTTTCCGAGCCTCTATCCTGTCTCTTAACCCAGTCATTCACCTCCCTGGCTCACACACATCTTACCTGTCTCATGCATACTTGCAGCTACATGCTCTGTGTACCTGTTCCTTCAAGCACCACGCATGAAATACGGATATTATATCTATCCTGCTCTTTTCAAATGGAGACAGGGTCTCATGTAGCCCAGGCTGGCTTTACAGTCGCTATACTGTGTAGCTGAGAATAACGGAGGACTTACGGTCCTCCTGCCTCAGCCTCCCAAGTGCTTACAGGTGTGTGTCCCCATGCCTGTCTTTTATGTGACACTGAGAATTGAACCTGGGACATCAGACATGCTACTCAAATACTCTATCAATTGAGCTGTAGCCCAGACCCTGATTTAGTATATCGTAGTGCTTTTTAACGTCAACCCTAAAGAGCCACGTCATTTTTTTTTAAGGTTGAATATCAGGGCTTCTCAACCTTAGAAGCACTGACATTTTGACCCAGTTAATTCTGTAATGGGGCCTGTCCTGTGCCCTAAAATATATTGATAATATCCCCAGGCTCTGCCTCTGGATGCCAATAACATATGACATTACAACATATACACACACAGCCATTGCCATCCCCTAGTAGAGACAACTAAGAGTTTCCTTAGGTATTGTCAGATGTGTGCATGGTGACAAGGCCACTATGGTCTGGTGTAGTGTCCTATCATCTGGATGGTGCTGATATGAATCTAACCAGGCCTCCTCTATTGATGGATGAGTGCTTATTTCTAGCTTTTGCCATGACCACGGTGGCAGCTCCTGAGTCCTGGAGGGCTAACTGTGGAGCTACACAGGTCTGGGGCTCTGTATGTTTTACCTTTGAGCCAACAGGACAGGTCTGCTGGAGGAGGGATATTCCCTATGAGGGGTGGGCTCCCTCGCTCTTCAACAGCCTGGTTATGAGCCCATGCAAGCTATCGTTGCTCTCTCCAGAAAGAGACACATTTCCACAATGGCACAGTGACACATGACTCAGGGAAGCCCACGCATGCCTAGATCCATGGGGGAATCAGCGAGCAGAGCTAGCACCAGAGATACCCAGAGCCAACTGGTGTTTAGTGAAGGCTGACAGGGTGGTAAAAGATGAGGAGGAATTTGAAGGGAGCAGGGGGCCAGGAAGGGGGAGAGAAGACAGTTCAAGGAGGAGGAAAATATGAAAGAAGGAGTGTGTAGAAGTGACTTTCTAGTAGGGACCAGATGGGGTGTACCTAAAGAATGTCGGCATAAAGAGGGTAGATCTGGAGACTGGGGATTAGAAGAATGGCTGAGGCTGGGGAGTGGAGAGGAGAGAGGAGGGGTGAGTCTGGGGAGTGGAGAGGAGAGAGGAGGGGTGAGTCTGGGGAGTGGAGAGGAGAGGAGAGAGGAGGGGTGAGTCTGGGGAGTGGAGAGGAGAAGAGGGGTGAGTCTGGGGAGTGGAGATGAGAGGAGAGAGGAGGGGTGAGTCTGGGGGAGGAGAGGAGAGGGGAGAGAGGAGGGTGAGTCTGGGGAGAGGAGAGGCGAGGAGGAGAGGAGGGGTGAGTCTGGGGAGGAGAGAGAGGAGAGAGGAGGGGTGAGTCTGGGGAGAGGGAGGAGAGAGAGAGAGGAGGGGTGAGTCTGGGGAGTGGAGAGGAGAGAGGGAGGGGTGAGTCTGGGGAGTGGAGGAGAGAGGAGGGGTGAGTCTGGGGAGTGGAGAGGAGAGAGGAGGGGGAGGCTGGGGAGTGGAGAGGAGAGGAGAGAGGAGGGGGAGGCTGGGGAGTGGAGAGAAGAGAGGAGGGGTGAGTCTGGGGGTGGAGAGAGAGAGGAGAGGTGAGGCTGGGGAATGGGGAGATCTAGAGGGGTGAGGCTGGGGAGTAAGGAGGTGAGAGGGACCTGATGCTGGGGGATAAGAGGAGGGATGAGGCTGGAGATGGGGAGGTAGGTGTAGGGGTGAGGCTGGGGGATGGGGAGATGAGCAGAAGGGTGAGACTTGGAAGTGAGGGAGAAAAGGAGCTGGGGGTTCCTTGTGAGAACTGGAACCCTGTAGGTACTAAGAAGTCACTGAAGATGTCTCCTGTCCCTCCTACCAACACATAACTTGCCAAGACTGACTGACATTTTCTGTACTCTGTAGGTTGTCAGAGCACCTGTCAGGTACATGCACACCAAGTCACGGAACCTTTCCCGTACCGCCCAAATTCTTCACACCCTTCAACCTCCAGGCCAAGCAGCCACAGAGCTATTCTGTCTCTCCAGCTGTTGGGTCCATGCTTTGGGGCTGGACTTCCTCCATTGGGCAAAATACGGTTAAGATCCATCCTTCGCTACCTCTGGGAACAGAAGTTGGCCCAACCGAATTCTGTGGTTCTGAAGGACCACGGGTGGACTATCCACCCCCAGGGGGAGGGACACTTGGGTTGTGAATAGCCACGCAGGAGTTCAGAAGACAGGAATGACATGGGTGGGGCTTGGAGCTCCTGGGGACAGGAGTGCCTTGGGACAGGCTGGGCTCTCAGAACCACATCTCTCTTCCTACACAGGGTATGGCCATGCTGCTCCAGGCACCGACTCGGGCAAAGTGTTCTGCATGTTCTATGCCCTCCTGGGCATCCCCCTGACTCTGGTCACCTTCCAGAGCCTGGGCGAGCGGCTGAACGCGCTGGTACGGTGTCTGCTGCTGGCAGCCAAGCGCTGCCTGGGCCTGCGGCGGCCACACGTGTCTGCTGAGAACATGGTGGTGGCTGGGTTGCTGCTGTGCGCTGCCACCCTGGCCCTGGGCGCCGCTGCCTTCGCGCACTTCGAGGGCTGGACCTTCTTCCACGCCTACTACTACTGCTTCATCACCCTCACCACCATCGGCTTCGGAGACTTCGTGGCGTTGCAGAGAGACGAGGCGCTGCAGAAGAAGCCGCCCTACGTAGCCTTCAGCTTCCTCTACATCCTGCTGGGGCTCACAGTCATTGGTGCTTTCCTCAATCTGGTGGTCCTGCGATTCCTTGCCAGCGCTGACGCCCCGGAGCGCGCAGCTCTCCGCCGTGCTAGCGTGTTCCGCAGGGGGGCGCCCGAGAGCCGCGTCCGCATCCCTTACCCCTTTCATCCGCTGGAGACCTGGGCCCGTGACAACCCGGCCTTCTCACCCCCTTTGAGCCCAGAAGCCGTGCATCATTGCCACAGCAGCCCGGACAGACTCCGGGCCCGGAGGAAGTCCATCTGACAGTCTTCTCCCACTCGGGGCCAGGTCTGGCCAATGTCTAGCTCTGCCTGTTAGCAAACCCACCCTTCTTTCTGGCTTGGAGGGGGTTGAGGTTCCCGTTACCATCTGTGGATCATCCCTTCTAGATATACATGAAAGCTGCACTAACGGCACAAGCCGACTCCACAGCCACCTGGAGGTACACTGTTCAGTCTAAACTTGTAGGAAAATGTGGCCATCAGCCCCTAGGAGGGGTGATGCCTATCTGGTCCTTCAGAGGATGACAAATGGCTAGTTTCCACTCTGAAGAGGACACACAAGATACCTTGCAGGGGAAAGGTATGACTTTAAACGCCAGAATTCTACTAGTAAGGCTGGATGCTCATGCTAGAAGCATGGATATAAACAGACTCAAGGGAATGTATGGCTCAACAGTGGGCATTTTTTTTGTACTATACAGACGACTGCATTTTCTTTGCTCTGCATGAGGAGTGGAATTAGCCCGTGTGTAAATGGTTGTTCCCACTGTCAAATAGATGCCCTGTCCCTGGCCAGCCCCTTTTGGATGAAGAGATCACTTCCCCATATCACTACCTATAGGCAGTTCAGTGCTGTGGGATGAGTTCCCTTCTGGGTCCCACTGATCACCAGCAATATATCTTTGGGATTCTCATCACTTTCCTGGGCCTTAGCTTCCCCGTCAGTAAAACAGGGTTCATCTGAAGGCCCTGATTCACATAGGCACCTGTGGCAGAGTTTCCTGATGCAGGCATAGGGAGCGTTGATGAGAGCGTTGGAAGAACCTTGGCATCCTAGAGCACTCATTCCTTAAAAGGCCAGCATCCTTTAACTTCCCAGGTAGAACTGTCTCCATGCAAAGCAAGAGCAAAACCAGGGTAGAAAAGCCAAAAACTTTAATTTCCAACATGAGCGATATAGTCATGAATACAATGCCATGTGACCCGCTCCAACTCAGACGCCCCCAAATCCCTCCCTCCCTGGAGGACCAGGCTGTTCCTGCCCCCCAAGAGGAAACAGGGAAAGGTGGGTAGATGAACGGAGGCTCCCAGCCCCAGGACTCTGGGGTCCCACCTTCCTGCCACCTTGCAGGACGGCAAAAAGGACTCAGAAGTAACACCTACGTCTACTTCCAGCCTCCGGCCCAGCCCATACAGGATCTCTTGATGAAACGAAAAACCCCTGGGGCTTGCTAGGTAAGCCTATAGAAACTCTCTATCCACCAAGGTCCTGTTCTGCAGACACAGGCCCCCTTGGAAGGCCAAGAGAACCATTGCAGGGGACGGGAAAGGGGTCTAAGGCTCTGGGCCTAGTGTAGTGCTGCTGCTCAATAAATAAATGCAGGTGACCTTGCCTGGTGCAACAGCTCTGCCTTGGGAGAATGTGGGAGCCCCTGTGCTGTTCGCGAACCCCAAAGTACTCAAGAAGCTCCTGCCTGAAGGAACCTGGAGGTGAACTGCTTAACTGCCTCTGTTACGTGCTTGCACGCCTGTGCTATGGACCACTGGAGAGCGAGCTGGCTCTGTCAACGCCATAACGTGAGCAAGCACCTTTCTCTCTCTCAGGACCTTCGTTCCCTCCTGAAAACAAGGCTGACAATTGCAAGCATCCCTTCCCTGCCTATTCGGGGCTCTGATGGGGGTCAGAGTGAAATCACGGGGGACGCGCCGTGGGAGGTGTTATGGGATGAGGTGCTTCTGAAGGTTAGAGAGGACTTCCCTGAGCCCCCGCTCTATGAACCCAGAAGGGAACTTGTTTTTTTTTCTCACCCCACCCACTCGCAGCTAGACCTGAAGAGGTAATGACCCAGAATAAAACCCTTCAGCTCATGATCCCTGGGGAGATAGCCCAGGACATCCAGGCCAACCCCGTACCCCTCCCCCCAGCCGCCCTCTTCTCCCAACTCAAGCCCAGAAAAGGCACTAGCCCAGGAAAGAGAGCCAAGCAGGGCAATGCCACCTGTGCCTAGAGGACAGAAATGATGATGGTGGCACCCCTGAGTGGTGGTCTCCCAGCTTTGTCCCCCCAGTGCATATTGCTGAGGGCCCTTAGCCAAAACACTTCCTGCTTGCTATGGCCTGAGTTTCCTAACCTCTCAGATGGGCTACCGTTTGTCCTGTCATAACTGGGAGCCACTAAGAGGCTCCAAAGAGAAGCAATGGAAAGGATGAGAAATGCTGTCCTCCTTCATCCTTCCCTGGCACTAGCTCAGCATGAGACATGAAGGGGAGACCTGGGTGGAAATGCCAGTGGACCTTCCAATGACCCCACGATGGCTCTCCTCAGGCAGGGCCTTGGTATCCTTTTGTTTTTTTTTTTAATGCAAATTGAGTAGAGAGCCACAGGCCTGTCCCTTCAGAATGCAGAGGCATTCTGGGTAAGGAAAATGGAGATGGCTCTTTACACGACAATCCTACACATGACCTTTGTCCAGAGGGAAGAAAGAAACACTCTTAGAGACACAGCACCAGAAAGGCTCCCCCCCCCACTCCACCCTCTCGACTCCCCTCCAGACGGTAGAGTTTGAGTTGACAGAGGGTCGGACAGCAGTGGGAACAGGCTGGGCTTGTTGGTCCCCAAGGCTAAGGATGAAAATCACTCCCCGTCCCCAAGCCCCGTCCAGTCCTTTGGTGAGGACAGAAATGGGTCCCACACCCAGTGGTCACAGCCCCTCGGGCACACGCTTACAATGGTACAAAGAAATGGGGCTCCAGCCCCCCCCACTCTACCCCTCCAGGAGGTGAGTGTGATTTCACAGAACAAACAAGAAAGTCTCTGAGGGGCCTCGCTGACCACCTCAGGGTGTTGTTATTGCTTTGGAGTCAGTGCTCCCCTCGTCGCATCTCTCTCTCTCTCTCTCTCTCTCTCTCTCTCTCTCTCTCTCTCTCTCTCTCCACATTGGAGCTGAGCCTCTCCCTGCTGGCTGTGACAGCCAGGCTCCATCCGACCCTGAATGACCACAGCGATGACAGCTGGAGAGGGAGGTGCCCTCCTGGCTCAAAATACTCCCAAACGGCGAGTAATAACCTAACAGCAAGGATATCACACTGGAAAAATGGGGTGATGGCTAACTGTGGGCCTCGAAGACAGCCCATCGAGAGCCCTGCTCCCTTGTCCAGGATGCCTGACCAAGGACACTCCCAAAGACACGCTGAAGACCAATTGGAGAAGAGGGGCCTGTTCACAGCCCCTCCCCGTGTAGCGTCAACAGCTGCATGGGGAGGTGACAGAACCCTAAAGGGCACCCCAGGCTTAGCCAGGCTGGGAATGAGAGAATTTCCAAGTTGAAGGAATCCCTTGGTGAATGAACCAGGAACAAGGAGGGATTCAACAGAGTCCTGGCGTCCTTGGCGGGAAATGATTCTGTCTAAATGTAGTCCAGGCCTCTCTCTGCAAGGCCCAGCAACCCTCGGGAGTGCGTCGTAAAGAAAATCAAGGCCGAGGGTCTATTACGCCAGAGTGCTGAGTGTGATGGACAGTTAGGGCTACAACCTTAGAAGGGAGGAGAGAGGAGGGCAGGGAGGAGGTGGAAGGGCTGGCCTCCGGGGAGCCAGGCAGCCCATCCAGCCCAGGCTAGAGAGAGAGTCTATAATCTTCTGGAATGTACTGGGGGGCCTCCCCTCTACTCACAGCCTGGGGCTTGAAAAAAAGACTACATCTGAGCTAACAGGCCTCAGGTGTGAACACTAATTACCCAGCTAACCTGGACTACACCCTACACAGCAGGGACTACCTGAGGAGGACTGGCTGCTGGGCGCCTCCCAGGAGTGGGTGATAGAAATGTGCTTCTATAGGGGCCAGACTGTGTCCTCCCTCGCATGCAAAAGGGCTCCTGCAGGCCCCAGGGAGGGCCACAGGAAGGCAGCTACCCAGGCCTCATTGGCGCCTCAATTCTTAAGCTTTTAGCTCTGTATCCCTCCTCCTGGAACGCCATCTCTCCTTGAGCCAAGGTGATGAGGCTGGGCAGTGGCTTTTGCCCTTCCTACGGGATGGTTTATTTAAACAGACTAAAATGTGAGTGGCTCTAATGCCTCTCCAAGACCCTAGCCCAGAGGCAGGGGGATAACAAGATGACCTTTGATCTCATCCAACAAGAAGGGATCTCCTGTTTGGAAAACCCTCACCTTGGTGCCACATATACCTAACTCCAGCTTTCTTCAACGCTCCGCTCCTCCCACTCTCCCACAGGAGAGTTGTTCCCTGCGTACAAGGTTCTGGAAACTCAGAACCTCCACCATATCACAGATGACAATGTCCTTTCCAGTCCACCAAGAGCTCCAGACCAGCTTGTTGCAATCCCATGGAGCAAGGACCCTTGGGGATCCTGCCAAGCCTCGGGTACCTCCTCCTTTCCTTTGGTCTCTGCTGGCCCCCAATTCCTAGAGCTTACAGCAGAGGGACAGGCAGGAGGGGATGGATGGATGGACTCAGACAGGCTGCGGCAAAGCTCCTTCCACGGGCAGGCAGAGGGAGACCCACGCTCCCCTTCAAGTGGGGAGCTCTGGGCACCCCCTTTGGGAGCTGGCTCCGGATCCTTGCAAACTGCCCCGTCAGCTCTGGGGCAGGAGTAGCTGCCGGAACCCGGTGCCGCAGGAAAGACACTTGCTGGTAATTGGCACCATGGAGATGGCCGGCTTGGTTCTGGACTTGGCTCTGGGCAGCGAGCTTCCAAGGAGGCAAAGGGGGGATGGGTGGGGGTGGGGTAGGGTAGGGCGGAAGAGTGGTTTGCTCTGCCACTTCAGTCTTTCTCCGATTGTAGCCGCATCCACCAGGTCAAAACCGGCCAAGTCAAAAGTGTAGCCAACCCACTGGGAAAGGGAAGGTCTCAGGGGTAGGAGGTGAAGGAGTGAGGAGGGGCCCATGGGGGGCAGGTCTCCCCATTCTGCTTCCCCACTGTGGGGAAGAACCCCATCCTCCAATGTCCAATGTGCCCCTGGGCCTGGGGTCCCAGGTCAGGGCTGGGTGGTCTCCAGGCCATCTCGGGGAGCCCCTCCCCATCCCTGGCATTAAGATCGCTCGCCACAGGGCCCCACGGTGCTCTCGAGGGACAGCTGGGATGCCTGCCGAAGCAGGGGACCTGTGGCTGGGTCCACCATGGAGGAGGTGGGGAAGAGCTTGTACCAACCCACGGCCAGGGTGGTCAAGTCCAGTTCCTCCAGCAGCACTCGAGCCACGCCCATGAACTGCTTCCGCTCCATTCGTCCGTAGTTTCCCCATACAATTACCTGCAGGACAAAACACGGCTCGTTACATCTTTTTTTTCTCTCCATCTTTATTAAATTGGGTATTTCTTATTTACATTTCGATCGTTATTCTCTTTCCCGGTTTCCAGGCAAACATCCCCCTCCCCTTCTCTATCGGTGTTCCCCTCCCCATTCTCCCCCCATTACCGCCCTCCCCCCAACAATCACGTTCACTGGGGGTTCAGTCTTGGCAGGACCAAGGGCTTCCCCTTCCACTGGTGCTCTTACTAGGATATTCATTGCTACCTATGAGGTCAGAGTCCAGGGTCAGTCCATGTATAGTCTTTTGGGTAGTGGCTTATCCCTGGAAGCTCTGGTTGCTTGGCATTGTTGTTCATATGGGATCTCAAGCCCCTTCAAGCTCTTCCAGTTCTTTCTCTGATTCCTTCAACGAGGGTCCTGTTCTCAGTTCAGTGGTTTGCTGCTGGCATTCGCCTATGTATTTGCTGTATTCTGGCTGTGTCTCTCAGGAGAGATCTACATCTGGTTCCTGTCAGCCTGCACTTCTTTGCTTCATCCATCTTATCTAGTTTGGTGGCTGTATATATATGGGCCACATGTGGGGCGGGCTCTGAATGGCTGTTCCTTCAGACTGCGCCGGGCAGGGCTGCTCAGCTGGTGAAGCGCTTGCCTCAACCCTGGTCTAAGACCCTGGGTTTGATTCCCAGGAACCAGGTCCACAAGCGGTACACAGACATACGTTCGGGCAAAATACCCATCCACATAAAAGCAGACATAAAAATATATAAATGACCATCCCAGTCATTTGTAGGCCCTGAGCCAGAACCTGAGGTCCCTGGGGTCAATGCGGCTAACATGTGTAGAGCCTGCCTCTTTAAAAACCATGCTAGAGGGCGCAGTAGCAGGTAGGGATGCCTACTGCCAAGCCTGGGGACCTAAGTTCAACGCTGGAACCCACATAGTGAGAGAGGAGAGCAGACTCCCACAAGACGCCATTTGACCTCCACATGCGTGCTGCTCACATAACATAATCAATAAAATATAATAAAAACCACTCAAATCCAACTGTGTTTTCCCGGCTCTAGTGTCCCCATGACTGCCATCCCATACCTCAGCTGTCTCTCTCTTACTCTTTCTGTTCCTTCCTCCGCGCGGCCCCATCTTTAAACGAAGGCCTTGAAGGATGTCCCCACATCTGCGACATGACCCCTCTCCCTGCTACCTCCACGGGGGACCTTGGAACCCCACAAGAAGCATTTTTGTAAAGTGGAGATTACAGTATACTGTTAACTGTTGTTCCTGTTCCGACCAATCTTTCTCTGTCGCCCTTTCCGGTCTCCCGGTCAACATCGTCTTGGAGCTGGTCTGTGGCTCTGAGTCTAGGGCTGCAGGCTCCTCATTGGCTGGCCTCTATTGTGCTGCTCTATGAGGGTGGGCTGGCTCAGCCCTGCTTAATAGAGGCTTACGGATAGTCCTTAATCAGACAGGATATCACTGACTGGCTTTTGTTTTTAAACTTTTTAGAAGGTCGTTTTTTATTTTGCGTGTAGTATGTGTTCAGCTGTGTGTGTGTGTGTGTGTGTGTGTGTGTGCGTGCATGCCCTTACAGAGCCTGGAAGAGGGCACTGGATCCCTGCAGTTAGAGTCACAGGTAGCTGTGAGCCATCCACTGTGTCTTCTGAGAACTGAACGTGGGTCCTCTGAAGACCTGTAATCACTCTTAAGAGACATCTCTCTAGCCACCTTAGGCTGGACTGAGCTAGCTAGTAGCGTGTGTGCACGTGCACACATGTGTGCATGCATGCATGGGGTGTGCATGAGATGGCATCCATAAGGAGGTCAGAGGACAAATCAGGGGACTGAGTTCATCCCTTCTCCCATGTGTTCTAGGGATGAAACAGCCAAGACTCAAGAGGGACCAAACCCACAGTGACACAAGAAGTTGAAGGTAAGAGTCAGCTCCAGGGCTTCAACTGCCCTGGGTATGGCACTTGAGAGACCCTGCCCCCAAGGAACACGCCCCCGCCACATGCACGCATGCACACACGCACGCACAGGACTCTCTTACCTGCAGGACTTTGCCCTGGGGACTCTCAGGAAACAGAAGCACCTGGTTGTACAACGGGTCCAGTGACTTGCGGGCCACTTTGGTCTTCTTCTTGGCAATGCAGACACCATTTTCCAGCAGATAGGCCTTGATATAGGCAGCTAAGAACAGAGAGCAGAAGGCAGGGTTCGAGGCTGCTCCTTCAAATTGTATTAGGTGTGACAGAGAGAGGTCAATCACCTACTTTTGGGGACCAGAGAAACCCCCAGGGTGTAGGGTGGCCAGCATGCGTAGCCATGTCTGGGTGGGTACCATGTGAGGTCTCGTCTGGGTGAGCCTGCTTTTCTCTTAGTCCTTACTGCCTTTCCTTTGCTCACTGTTTCTTCCCTCAGACCACAGCTTGCCCACCATACTACTCTCACACATTCACTTGCCAATTTCTCCCCAAACGCTCTCTGGGCCCCACTGTGTGACAAGTATTCTATTAGGTACCAGGGTTTAATGATAAACAAGAAAGACCTCTCCCCCCACCACGCATTTCAGTCCAGTGGGCCACACCAGATTTCTCTCTCAGACACCCCCACACCTGGCAGTGTCTTCGAGCCTGGCTTGGCAGTCAGCCCGCGTGCCTGGATGATGTCCACCTCCAGCTGACCGTTCCGCTCCTGCAAACCGATCTCCACATCCCCTGCAAGGAAAGTGACCCACAAGCTCCAGCAGGGCCTTGCTGTCCCCATGCGTCCACTCCCAGCCCAAACATGAGCATGCTATGTCCTACAACTGCAGCTCGGACACTTCAGAGGCAGGCACTGTGGAGGGTGGGACTGAGGGACTCAGGCGCCAAGCCAGGTGCTTAAGAGCATGGCACCAACAGGCTAGGATAAGGAGGGAGGGGCACAGGGCTTCAAATACTTACCCATGGGTGTGGTAGCCAGGGTCTGGCGGCCCACAAACTGTGCTGGTCCCATGCTCCCCAGGAAGTCACTGAACTGGGCATCTGAAGCTAGACAAACTCCTCCATAGTTCAGGCTGTAAGAAAAGAATGTGCGGGCTGGGATTTAGCTCAGTGGTAGAGCGCCACCTAGGAAGCGCATAAGGCCTGGGTTCGGTCCCCAGCTCGAAAAAAAAAGAACAAAAAAAAAAAAAAAAAAAAAGAAAAGAATGTGCTGATGTTTTGTTTGTTTGCTTGGCTTGGTTTTTTTTTTCAAAACAGGGTTTCTCTGTGCATCCCTAGATGACCTGGAACTCACTACGTAGACCAGGCTAGCCACAAACTCAGACATCTATCTGCCTGCCTCTGCCTCTGCCTCTGCCCCTGCCCCTGCCCCTGCCCCTGCCCCTGCCCCTGCCTCTTCCTCTGCCGCTGCCCCTGCCCCTGCCCCTGCCCCTGCGTGCCCAGTCTCCATGGTGGTCTTCACGCACATCCATCACTGACCTATATACCATGCTGCCTTAACTAGCCAGGGTGACTGTAGGGAACATGGGAAATGGTTTTGGCAGGTGCTGGTGCAAAAGGCTTAATGCCTTGATACTCCAAGTGTGGTCCAGGGATCGGCAGCATCAGATACATCTATAGCTGGTTAGAATCATTATCTCACATGACACCTCCACCCAGCTGCTGGACCAGAATCAGCAGTTTAATGTGGGGCATACTCAAGACAAAGCTGAGACGGCCCATGCCCTGCACAGCAACCTGGGACACCAACACGCGCTGCAGCCATCTGGCTTCTTCTCCTCCCTTTGGTAATAAAACCTCCAGTTTCCCACAATGAGCCTACTTCTCCAAATCTCGTGATTGTAGCAGGGAGAGCCACCTCTTAGGGCACTCAGTTTCCTCGCCCAGGTCTCCAGAGCAGGTGTGTAGCACAGTTAGAGAATCTGATGTGGAAGTCGTGGTGGCCTTCATGAACTGTGAGGGGGCACAAAGCTCCTTTTTCCTCTCAGACTTGGCTTGGGCCATGGAACTGGAGTGTTTGGTGTAGAGAGCCCAGTGACGAAGCCATTATGAGACTGAGGTGTTACGTAGGCTTCCGGATCAAGCTTTGCCTGATACATCGATCTCTTCCTGAACAGACAAGTCAGCAGGTTTACTTGGGTCAAACCAGTTTGAGCCACTTCCCCTCCTCTAACCTGGCCATGCTGACACTCTCCTCCCTTCTCCAGGGTCTCTTGTAGTACTGAGATGAAGTGCCCGACCCTGTCTGACAGATATCTATGGCTACCTGCAACCCACATTCTCAGCTCCTCCTCACATGGCCATCGGAGGTTGAGTGTTCCTTTAGAACAACAGAAACAACAAAAACAAACAAACGAACAAAAACAAAAGCCAATCTTTCCCACCAATACTCAGATAAGAAACGTTTGCCCAGCCTGAAGGGTGACCTCAATTCTTGGGCAGTGGTAATGGATCCAAGATCAGATGCCAGAGCCAAGCCAGGTCATTCAGCAACTCTGGCATTCAGCCCCATAGGGCTAAACTGGTGGTGGATGCCCTCACCGAGAGCCTGCAGATTTCTGGGTGGGGGCTGCTCAGGGCTTCCCTCCACCTTGAGAGACAAGCAGCTCAGACAATAGCTTCCCTTCCTGTGTAACCAACGGGCAGGGCCACAGCAGGCACAGGGCACCTCGTCCATTACCACCGGTTTCCTACTGCCCCTTAGGTCCTCCACCACCCAGTAGCAGGGTGGCTTTAGAAGAGGGGTGGCCCAGTAGGGTGCAGACTGAGACTCGGCTTCCTGGCTTCTAAGTTGCAAATCTAAGAAACAGACTTAGAAAGATTGTAACAAAAATCGGGATAGTCATGACCAGAAAACAAACAAAATCAAAACAGAACCCAGGCCTGGAGAGCAGGGGGAGTCCGGTAAGATCTACGAGAGCTGTGACCAATGGTTCCCAGTTGAGCCTGGATGCTGAAGGACCACAGAAAATCGCAGGCATCTGAAAATAGAAGGCTCGCACTGCCCTCCTTAGAAGGCAGAGCCAAGGAAAGGGCACAAGGCTCTGTAGCTGCCTTCTCAAGTGTCTTCTCAAGTAACCCTGGGACAGTCTCTGAAGTCCCAAATGTCCCTCCACACCCTAGACACTAAAGTTGCATGTACACTTGAGAAAAGGACCCATGGGTGATGGTCTGGTAAAGGAAGGTGGCTGAGACCAGAAAAAGGATGACTAAGGAACAGGCAACCGTGGTCAGAATCTGGAAGACCCTGGTGTGATGGATGAACGATGCCTGTGGACCACACGGCTCTCCTTGATGGTCTCAGGAGCTCAGTGGTAATGGCCAGCATGCCCGGCACTACTGGCATGGAGAACCCTCAAGGATGCAGGTATTCCAGTCAGCCGACACTATCCGCCCAGTCACCAAACGGTTTTTAGCGCATCCCTGTCACTCATACAGACCATACCAAGGAACAAGGCAGACAGTGAGTTTTGCCCTCCTAGGAACATAGCAGGAGAATATCAGTGAGCAGAAAGATAGCTCAGCGGTTAAGAGTACTGGTTGTCCTTCCGAGGTCCCAGGTTTGATTCCTAGCACCACGTGGTGGCTCACGACAGTCTGGAACTCCTGTTTCTGAGGCTCTGATGTTCTCTTCTGACCTCTGTGGGCATCGGGCACACACACAGTACACAAACATTTGTCCAGGCCAAACATGAATACACACAAGTAAAAAAACCAAACATATCTAAAAATAAGACCAATTACAAACCACGAAAGAAGGTGGTAATTGCTATGGAAACACTGGAGGATGAGGGGTACTTAACTAGAGAGTAGGTTCGATATCTGTTCTCCACCTTATCAGACCGGTTGGTTGTCTCTTGGTACCCATGATGGATTTATTCCAGTTCCAGAAGCCCTAGAGGTAACTAAGTGCACAGACGCTCCAAGTCCTTCCTATAAGATGGATGGATTGATAGTGATGCATAGACCTACGCGTGTCCCCTCGTGTACTTTAAATCACGGATAGATTGCGTGAGACGCACGCCATTGCACACGATACAGTAAATAGTTGTGATGCTCTGCTGTTTAGGAATGATGACACGGAAACCTCGTACACATGTGGCACAGATATGACCGCTGCAGAGACAACATGAACAAGGCCAATGACGCTCCCATGCTGGGAACATGGGGATGGGGGCTGCCAGAAAAGGCAGATGCCACATACATTTGTGCACCGTTCCCCGCGTGTCTTCTCATTACAGTGATAGGCATGTGGCAAGCTCAGGTTTTGCCTTTTGAAACTTTCTGTAATTTTTCCCCCAAATCTTTCTGAATCAAGGCTGGTTCAGTCTACAGATACAACTCAGGGATGCCAAGGGCAGATGTATTTTGGCTGTTTTAGCAGTTTACATGAATTCTCTCTACCTGTACTCTCTCTGTGCCTAGGACATAGATGTAACCTTCTGGAAATCCCTGGACCACGTGAGACTAACCCTCAACAAACCAGCAAAGTGGAGATTTGACTCGGAGATCTGTAACAGCAAATGGGCAACCCTAACTATGGCCGCCAGAGGTCTAAGAGCATCTGCTACAGGTACCTGATTCATTTGAGCCTTAAAGTCTTTGGTCCGTATTATTCATGGGCCCATTTTATAGATGAGCTGGAGGGGGCAGTGACTACTCAAGCCATGCCGGTAGTGTGTGGCTAACTGTCCTCCCAGCATGCACCTCTGCACTCTCAGCTGCTCTCTCTCACATGAGCCACACCGTCTGAGGGTATCTCTTCTGGCTGTGAGAATGCCTTATGCTTATATGCAGGGCAGGAAGGAAGCCTCTAAGGATTAACCCCTTCCATCTCACCCCAAAGACAACATCCAACTGATGACGACTGGGAGTGGCCTGCAGCTGGGGTGTCTTGGTCTTCCACGGCAGCCTCAAGTTTGGCTGCCTGTGGGGGAGAAGGCCAAAAACAAATTAAATGTTTGGAGACTAAAGTGTGCATTCACCATTTCTTACAAAACCAGTGCCTGAGTTGCTCACCATGAGACTGACCCCGAGATGTGTGCTTTGCTCTGTGACCCTGGGTCTGTCTCTCCACTCTACCTCCTCTGCACTCTGAAGGATCCGAGATCTATTCTGGAAGGAGGGTGTGGGTTTCTAAAACAGAAAGGTAGTGCGGCCTTGTGGGTTCCCAGGCAAGGAAGGAGCCCAGCCCCCAGACAGCACGGGGCCTTCTGCAAGCCAAAATTGAAAGTTTCCTCTAACATCCTCATCGTCTGCTCCTTGATTCCTGGTGGAGTGCAGGCAGACAATGGGGAATTGGCAGGCCTGGTAATTAGCGGTAATTGTTTCTAATATCTGGGCGGCTGCCTGATTTCCCATCCCAGGGTGCCTCACTGGCTGCCAAGGCACCAAGCTGCCACCCTGAGCTAGCAGAAGCAGCCTCCATGGGGCAAGAGGCTCAGTGTGCCTGGCCTCCGCTGGCTAGAGGGTCAACCTTGCAAGAAGCCATGCTCCGCCATGGGAATTTCCCTGGAGGTGTGGAGAAGGCCGACTGATCAATCAGATTATGCCTCACTGCCCCCCCTGCTTATGGCGGTGCCCACCAGCAAATCTCTACCCTTTGGTTGGTGATTTTTTTTTTTTTTTTGGTTCTTTTTTTCGGAGCTGGGGACCGAAACCAGGGCCTTGCGCTTCCTAGGCAAGCGCTCTACCACTGAGCCAAATCCCCAACCCTTTGGTTGGTGATCTTAACGAGAGCACGCTGCCTCCTGCACAGTGTGCTTGTGAAATGTTTCCAGGCTCTGCGCAGGAGCAAAGGGACATGAGAGAGCTTGCAGACTGGAAGGCGCCACACACGTGCACTGCACACAATAGTCCTTGTGTGCCACAGGAGCTCAGTGAACGTTCCCTGCCAAACTCCCAAGCAAACAGAGTAAAAGACAGCCATCGAGATGTGGGGCACAGGCGCTGGGAACTGAACTCGGGTGGTCATGCTTGGCCACAAGTGACTTCACACACTGAGCTATCTTTCCAGCCCCTGGGGCTTTTCGCCTCCCTGGGCTACGATTTCCTCACATATCAAGTGAGAATGAAGAGTGCCTGTCTTGCTGAACTGCTGGAGAGCAACTGATAGGACAGCACAGGTTCATGCAGAGATGCTCCCAAACCAATCACAGAAGGACGCCATAGCTGCCAGCCCCTACCGCCCAACCGGGTGCAGCTTCCTCTGCTTCTGGTAGAGCAGCATCTGGATGCCTGGGTCCAAGCACAGGCCATGGGGGTGGGGGAAGGCAGCAGGAGCCACACAGGCAGAGGCAGAGCCTTGAAACAGGGTTTTACCCATTGTTCCTCTAGCCCTTTATTTTGTTTTAATGGCGAAATGAGATTTCCTGCAACTCAAATTCTATTAGTTTTGTTTGTGGAGCGCATTCCATTTTGTCTTTTATTATTAACCTTTGGGCTTAGCTTGGACCCTGTGTTCTCGGTGGTTAAAGAAGTAATTGGGTAATTTACAGGTTCGGCTCTGTTCTCCTTTCCAGTTGGATCGCCCGACTTAATGGCATCAGAGATTAAAAGGCTGTACGGCCTTGTGGCAATTACAGGCTGTGGTTCTGAAGAGTTCTGGAAGTCCCTTCTCCTGACCATTTACTCACCGCCCCCTGCCAACTCCACGCTCGGCCGTCCTCCCAGTCACCTCCCCACAGGTTCACTTCACCTGCAGTATAGCAATTCTGCTATAAGGCAAACGTGTAGTCCTATAAATGACTGAAGAGCATATATATATATGTGTGTGTGTGTGTGCGCACACACACACACACACACACACACACACACACACACACACACCCTGTAGTAGAGATCACAGGTTAGGAAAAAATGGGGCAGCATCACATAGAAAGGGAGAGAAGGAACCTAATATAGAGTTTAATACACTTTAAGGGCTTAAGTATTACAATAAATACGGTACTTCACCTTGACAGGGCAGAGATAGCTGGCTACCTGGAAAGGATTGATTGGCTCCTGTGATTTGTTGGGCAGTGATGAGGACTGGCTGAAACCAGGTGGGGAAACTGTACCAGAGCTGATGCTAACACCTGGATAACTGAGGCAAGGCGGTCTCAGTTGTTGGGAATGTGTGAATTCCTTGGTGAAATCCGCTTTCTTCATTCACCCTCCACTGCTCGTCGCCACCCGACTGAGCACATACAGAATCCACGCGAAGCTCACACTGTTCCCCAATACTTCAATTGTGTTGGCACAAATTCTAGGTTTCAAAACCAGCACAGTAGCAGGACTGACCACGGGCTAGAGGACACAATATCACATGATCTAGACGCCCACTCTCAAGTAGCTAAGACTTTTCCAAGCCTGCCCCTCCCTGAGAATGGAGCTCCTACAAGGAGCCAAGGATTAGATTCTCATTCATCAGTGACTTGCAATGAGCCAAGCCTGATAATATTAACTGATTAATGTTAACTCATTTAGTCCCACGCCTTTATGAAATGTAGTCAATGTCTCTTTTAGAGAAGGGTAAAGCAAGACAGAGTCACAATAATCCAACCAAGATCTCTTGGCTAAAAAGTGGCTGATCTGTGGCCACTTCTTAACCATTAGAAGACACAGCTGACCCCAGGGCATTAATTCCCAGATTTCTCCTGGATATCAGACCTCGTGTGTGGTCAACACGATTAAATGAGATGGTGTATTTGCATATAAGCTATGAGCGTTCTCCTGTAGACTTTAAATCACGTCTAGATTGCTAATAATGTCTAACACTGTGTAAACTGGATGCAAATGCCTGCCTGGCCTTACTGTCTGATTTGGGAGGCAATGACAAGAAGACACAAAAGCAAGTAGCACATCTTCAGCACAGACACAATTATCCATCCAAACATTGTTCCCGTGATTGTCTGTACCCATGGACGTGGAGGTCTCGAACAGGAAAGGCTAATGTCCCCATGTTCCCAGAGCAGAGCATGGGACCCTATAATTCAATCTCTGGGGTCAAGCAGTCCTGGGTTCGCATCCTGCCTACCCTGCTCATTAGGTATGGAGAACCATGGCTCCCTTTTCTGGGTCTTGGTTTTCTTTCTAGTAAAACAGGAAGAAACAACTCCGAGTGTTGAACAACATAAATTGCCGAGGGTTGAGTGTGCCACAGTCAAATGCTCAGCCAAGCCTGGTGCTTATGGAACAGGAAAAAGCCAAACCCGTTCCTCTTAGCCCACGGCCACACTGTCCACTAGTCACGATGACTCTGGGAGGGGAAAGAGGGCATTCTCGCTATCTGCTGATCTCCTGGGTCTGAGCATGCAGCCCTGAGCCCGGGTTGCAATGACCCTGGGTGAGCTCACAAGTTACTTTCCCTGGCTGTGGGCAGAGTGACCCAGACACCTCAGGACAACAACACAGAGAGGGAAGAGGCAGCTGGGTCTAGAAGCCAGCGCTGGGAGTTACTAGGTTGGGAGGATGCTACATTCCTGGCTTTTATGAGATGAAAGGGACAGGGAGGACAGAAAGGAGTGGAATGTAGAGCTGCTTCTGTCCTACATACCTAGTCATCAAAATCTGAGAACACCAACTGTGGACCGGCCAGGCACTGAACTCAGTGTCTAGTGGGGCACACAGATACGCAGGCAACAATTATAGTAGACAGTAGAGAGTGCTGTGGCTAGAGAGGCCAGGGCTGTGCAAGCTGCCAGTCTAGCCAGACAAATGGTAGGCAGACTTGTGAGCCACTCCATTTTTCCTGCCTGTGCCCAGAGCAGACATTGTTAATCAACTGCAGAACTCCAACCGGCCTGATTTTGGCTCCATAAACCTCCTCAACATAAGCACTTGTAGGAGTCACTACCAATGGACTGACATTGGCATAGGAGCTGAAGCAACAAGCTAGCTCTTCACTGAGATCTGAGGGGAGTCAGAGGGTGAAGAGGAATTTGGACAGGAGTGCATGTAGACGAGCCATGGATGTTGAGACATGAGGCAAGACATGAGCCTAGAAGGCTCAGGGAGGTGGACTCAGAGAGGCTGGGAGAGGTCAGCAGAAGGAAGTTCGGGATGACAGACTATAGAGTCTGGACCAAAAATGACTTGCAGGAAGGAGTCCAGGCAAGAGCAACGGGCATCTCAGCTAAGACCCCTGTGGACGGAAATGGGGGAATGGTCAGTTCAAGAGACAATTAAAATGGGCCCATCACTGAGGGTTAGGGAAGGAATACGAGAGAAGGAACAATCTAGAGGGTCTCTGGTGGGGTAGCTGGAAGGTTGAGTGTCCTGAGCACTCAGTGGGGTAAGCTCTGCTGAGCCATCTACCACTCCTAAGGTCATCCCTGTGTGCCTCTGTCCATGTTTCCTGAACCTTAAAGATGGTCTCTAGCCCCTCAAGCAGGTGTAGCCACAGTGAGGGGTAGTTACCTGCTGAGAGGCAGCATCCGGGAGCCTGCTCCATGCTGGCTACCAGGTTCCCCTTCAGGACTGAGCTGCCCATGGGGGAAGCTGGCACCACACAGCGCACACATTGACCTTCTCCCTTGCCCAGTCTCTCACACTGATTTCCAGAGTCCTGTCTCAAGTCAACCCCTGACTTCAGATGTGAGGTCTGGGACAACTGGTCCTGAGAAAACCCAAAGCAAGGTAGACAGCCAGGCAGGAAGCATCTTAGGACTGGAGGCAGGAGTGTGTGTGTGTATGTGTGTGTGTGTGTGTGTGTGTGTGTGTGCAGGTGTGGGTGCTGGTGAGTGTGTCTGTGTGTGTGTTCTAGGTATATGTGTCTAGGTATGTGTGTATAGATGTGTGTATGTGGTATAGGGGTGTGTGTATGTATGTGCTGGTGTGTGTGTGTGTGTGTGTGTGCACTATCCTCAGGACTCTTTCTTGGGCTTGACCTCCCTCTAGCCTGTGCTCTTTGTTGAGTGAGATGACCCTGCTCTGACTGTGGCCCCTCCATCCTTAACAAACAAATCCCCAACTTGGGACGTGGCAGAAACAGGAAACAGGAAATTCCTTCCAAGCTCCAGAAGATAACCCATGGCCCGTAGGGGAGGAAGATGAAGGGACTTTGTGTTCGTGCTGGTCTTGCCGACCTCCCAATCCACCAGAATCCTGTGCCGTCAGGAATATTCATGGATGCAACGTTTAAATGAGAGAAGGGGGTGAGTGTAATTGGGCAGATGCCTGGACATGAGTCCCCGCTCAGCTGCTGCCTGGCCCTGTGACCTTGGGCAAGCTACCCCGTGGCATCTTCTCATCTGTGAGTGGGGCTATTAGCATTCATCCCACCATCCGGCTGTTGTGGGGGATTAAATGAGTCAACACGGGTCAAAGCCCTTGGCACGGTGCCTGCCCAAAGCCCTCGACAGCCTTCACATGGCTGCTATGGCCATTAAGCCAGGGCGCCTTGACAGTGTGCACATGGACCAGCTGGGGATCTTGATGACATATGGATTCTGACTCAATAGGTGTGGACGGGGCCAGAAGTTACGTATTTCCAGCAGGCACTCAGGGTGTGCTGCTGCTGCTGCTGCTGCTTCTGCTGCTGCTGCTGCTTCTGCTGCTGCTGCTGCACTGCAGTCCATGCTTTGAATAGCAAGGGATAAAGCCACTGTCCATGGGACTTTGTCACCTGGAGCCCACAGCATGTCACCGAGTATGAGCAGCGATCTAAGCTGTTTGCATTTCTGTATCTCGAGACCCAGCTGGGATAACAGCCTGGGCGATATCTTCATACCTGCCTTTTGTATCGGTCTCCAGTTGACTGGCCAGTGCCCCACAGAGAAGCTCTCAGGAGACATAATTTCCATGGTGGCCAGCCCAGCTGCCTGGCATACTACAGATGCCTCATCACATGTGTTGACATGGAAACCCATGTGGGAGGCCCCTTTGCCTTTATAGGCATGATAGCTGGTGCTCAGAGGCTGACCCTAGCAGTGCCAGGGACAGCAAGCAGCCATGTGTGGCTCCTCCAGTGAGGCTGGCTCCCTGTGAGCATCTGCTGGGCTGGCAAGAGCCCAAGGGGTGGGTGGGAGGAGGGGAGGGCACTCACACCCCTTCCTGTTCCAGAGCCTGGCAGCTGGGGCTATCCAGCTCTCCCGATACCTAAGGAACAGAAGATGGCCATGGCTGAATTGTCCCCTGTCCTCTTTTCATCCAGGGGTCCGGTGAGCTGGCAGCACCTGGCTGGCCTCCGACAAGGTGGAACCCCTTCTAGGCCTCTAGAGGCTGTTAATTCTGGGATGGCCAAGTAGGCTGCCAGTGCCACCAAGGACACAAAGGCCCTCCACCTCTCTCCTTTCAAACTTGGCAGATGGCATATTGAAGTAGTCGTGTACTTGTTATTTTCTGGCGCCACTGCTGGAACCAGTATGTTCCAGACCGTTGATTCTTCTTCAGATTGGCTCAGCCTCCTTAAGTAAACTTTTAATGCCCACTAACAGCCAATACCTTCTGGGCGCTCCCTCGTGTTCTCTAGACTGGTTGGTATCTGGGACGGCTCACCCTATCTGCTCGGAGGCAAATGACCCAAGACAGCAAATCGCTCAGCTCACAGTGGCTGGATTAACATTAAAGGACACTAACAGTGACCCCCATCAGTGGACCATGTGCCGGTCACCGTTCTAGGTGCTTCTCATATACCCATCCATCCTCACTGCTGCTCTCTGCCCAGCCCCCTCTCTATCTCCCCCTCTCTACAATGGAGAAACTGGGCTCAGAGAGGAGAGAACTCTCCCGAAGATGCATGACCACTAAGGCGCATAACCACAGGCTAAGACCGCCTAACGCCGAGTCTGTTTGACCTGCCTATAATGTGCTTGGACTCTCTGGTCCCTGTAAGCATATTCAAGCAAACAACACCCGAGCCCCTTTCCACACCCACAAGCAGGCAGCGCCTCTTTCCTTCCTCATAGCAACCTCTTGCTATGCTTCCCCCGTGGGAGTCGTGTGATGGGCTGACTCGCCTTTCTCTTCTGTGATGTAGGACCACAGCTTCAATGTGCCTGCTGCCACCTAAGGCATCGCACTGCATCCTCAGGACCTGGTTCTTCTAATCTCCCAAGCCCAACATAATGCCTTCTGGGCCGGAGATCACAGATGTGTCCAAGGACAGACACCCAACAGGCCAGTAGCAGAGACATGCCTGGACTTGAGGCCTCCTGAGTGGGACTGGCACCTGAGGGAAGGAAGGGCATTACTCCTGGGTGCCTGGATAACTTCCTCCAAGCCCAGCCATGTGGTTATAAAATGTAGGCCACTTCCCCCCTCCCTCCCTCCCCTGATGTTTCTCATCCTCTCTCTTCTGCTGTCCACCCATCTTCCCTCCCACAGGAAAGTGTCCCTTGAGGTGGGCGGAACAGCAGCTCTGCCAAGTCCAGGCCCATTCAGAAGGACTGAGATGCCAGTATGGGGGGGGGTGCAGGTGGGGGGAGGGGACAAGGCTTTTAGCCAGCGGGAGCGCAGCTGACAGGCAGGTCAGAGACAGAGGGCAGAGGCTGAGCCCCATTCCACCCCACACTGGCTGGAGTCTGCCCCCCAGTCCACAGCGGTGAGGGGTGGGCCAGTGCAACCCAGCAACACCCTCTGTGAAGAAATGCTGTTTCCTGCCTTACTCGGTGCAGCTGCCATGAACCACGTGCTGCCACGAGCACTGGAATAGTTAGCATGGCGGGAGCGGGGTGGTTTATTTTAAATTTCAGACCTTTTACCTTTGCACAGCCATGTGCAGCAGACGCCTGTAGACAGAAAGCACAGACGTGAACTTTCCCACGCCTCAGTTTCCTCATGGGTCACGACAGGGAGTGTGACCTTCCTTGCCTCAGAGGACAATTGGGAAAGTGAAGCAAGGTGATAGGGTGAAGGGAGCTCCAGCTCGGAGTCAGAACTCCTGAGTTCCAGAGAGTAGTGGCTCAGTGGCCAAGGTGAGGCCTCGAACCCCTGAGTGCCGGGTTCTCTGAACAATGTGGAGTTATTCTGAATCTAAGAGTCTTAGCCAGGATGGGCTAAGGATGGATAGGGGAGGAATCTGAGAAGAGTGTGTGTGTGTGTGTGTGTGTGTGTGTGTGTGTGTGTGTGTGTGTGTGTGTATCTGTCTGTCTGTCTGTCTGTGTTCATCAGAGGAGGCAAACCCCAAGACTTCCCCCAAGGGTCCGAGGAGTGTGAGAGGCCCCTAGCGTAGATGGGTCCTCCAGAAGGCTGGAAAGCCATCTTGCTCCCAGACGCACTGACTAGATGGCTGGGATGAACAGCCCTGCCACCTGCATTCTGTCACACGTCCCCAGATCCTGGTGTGCAGTCCTGAAGGCAAACCCTGGCGAGGACCTCAAGACTTGACATACACGAGCCTTCGCCAAGCCCTGGTTTGTATTTTTAAAATCCAACTGGGACTTAAGAAACTAAAGAATGGAAACTGTAAGGACATGTGGCTAAACCACAGACTCCTTTCTCTGGGTGATCTACTGACACTGGTATTCAGTAGGTGCCAAGCCCTGTCCTCCGTTCTCTACACATATTAACTCAGGAATGCACAGACTGTAAATACTTAATCCTCAGAATGTGTGTGTTTTAGGTTTGTTTTTCTCCTGTTACTGAGACGCAAACCACTAAAGGGGGAAGGCTCACCTCAGCTCACGGCTCAAGGGTGCACCAGAGCAGGAAGTCGGGTTGTACCTTTAGTCAGGAAGCACAGGGCCATGGCTGCTAGTACTTGGCTAGCTTCCCCCCCCCCTCTCTCTCTTTCTTTTCAGTCAGGGTCTCACTATATAGCCCTTGTCATCCTGGAACTCTGTGTAGACCAGGCTGGCCTTGAACTCAGAAATCTTCCTGCTTCTGCCTCCCAAGCGCTGTGACTGAAGGCGTGTGCTAGCACACTCAGTCTTAGCCATCTCCTTCATAATGCAGTTCACGACCTATGCCCAAGGAATGGCACCGCCCGCTTTGAGTGTGGGTCTTCCCAATTCAATTAACCCAACTAATATGACTTTGACGGGTAACCCAGAGACTCAATGATTCCTTACAGTCGTGCCTGGAGGCCTGCCTTCTAGGCGATTCTATATCCTGTAAGTTGACAGCTAACATTAACCCTCACAAGCCCAAGGTGGTTGATGTTATCCCTTCATTTTACAGATAGGAAAACAGGTTCAAGGATGTCCCCTGTTCATGGTCACACAGCTCTAAAATGGGAGGGACAAAGCATAAAACCTAGGCTCTGCCCCTCACTGGTTTCTTCTGAAGGCCCCAGAGGTTTAGGCAAAACCCCACCAGCCCAAGGAACCAGGGTTCTTGGGGGGCTTGCCCAGCCCCTCTCTCCCCACTGATTGGGGGCGGGAACTCTGCGGGGAGATGTAGGAGCCATACTTACTTGCCCTCTGAGCCATAGCTATTCATGCTGTCCTCGATGGACTCATGGCTGGCTTGGCGTAACGTCCGGCTGGGCATCTCCACGGCCAGCCCTGTCTCTGTGCTTCTCTGGATGGCACCCTTCAGCCTCCGGCTGTCTGCTGTTGAACACGGGGGAAGGGCAAAAGAGGTGGGGAGAGACACGGGGTGGGGGTGGGGTGGGGGAAAGGGACAGAGAATGGAGTCTGGTTAGTGGTTCAGCAGCTGAGGGCAGCCAAGCGTCAGCCCTAACCAAGCCCGCCAATGTCCTTGCTCCCTCTGGCTCACCTGTGCCCACTCTCCCTGGGGTACACGGTGCGCTTCACAGGCTCCCAGCCAGCACACAACACTGTCTAGAGCTTTGTAAGCTGGTCGGCTGATTTACATATTTTCTCCCCTGCAGTTTTCTCCAAACACCCCTTGTTCTCTGCTGATAACATCTCAAGCATCTACTGTGGGTCAAACTCTTTCCTGTGCTCTGCCGGTTCAGGCCAGGGCTTCTCCGTGCCAGGGTGACTATGGGTGGCCTCCTGCCATGTTGCCACTAGATGCTAGTAGCAACCCTGTGCCAATCAAAATGTCTGCAGACATTGCCAACTATTCCCTAGAGAACAAATTCACCCTCGCTGGTAGCCACGAAGATCCCTGGTTTTGAAGGCACATGGCTGACTCAAATCCTCAATGCCTCTCCCCTTAGCTACAGAGTGTGGGAAGTGCTCAGCTTCCCCGGGCCTCCATTGGGTTATCTGTAAAATGGGAGAGCTGCAGGGTTATTATCAGACAAAATGGCCTTTGTGTTAAGAATTCCTTCCCATCATGCCTTTCCTGACCAGCCACTTTTTTTGCCTCCATCTTGGGATACAACGCTCTCTCACTGAAGGCCTGTGAACTCCCATCGGCCCTTCCACAGCCAGCCTGTTCTCTGTTTCTTCCTGGTGCTGACTGGTGTGGGCTTTTTATTGGCCAGCTTCCACAAAGATGTGTTCACCAGTGGGAGCCTCTGAGCCAGGGACTGTGGTGAGTTCACTGGGGGGTTCTTCAACTGGTGGCTGTTGGATAAACCACGGTGTCCCAAGTACTCCACAAAGTCGAGGTTCCTATTACTCTCCCTGCTTCAGTGTGGAAGACAGTGGTATACAAGTCAGGGACTGGCTCGCAGAGCCGGCGAGGAGAAGCAGGTATATGCCAGGTAGGCCATGCCACCTCCAGCCTCCTCTGTTGGACTCCTCCCAGTACTGTGATAGCATCATGGTGTCTGAACCCTAGGAGCTCATATGCACACGGGGAGAGCCATCAGAGTTGTGTATACATGTATATGTGTTTGCCAAAGCGTGTGCTCACATGTTCCTGTCTCCCAGGAGCCTGTGGGCTCAGAGAAACACATGTGAATATACGCACAAGAACCAAGGAATCTAAATGTCTGTGTTTGTGTTTCCACCCGTGGTCTGTGGGTCTGAGGGCAACCAGGTGGTCATCTGAGTGTCTCTGTGTGTTTGGCGTGTGTCTGAGAGCGACTGGGTGCACCAGATGTGCATCCTAAAGAATTGCACACCCACTCACTGGGGAAAGCACACTGAGGGGAGGCAGCAATGTGCACTTCTCTGTGGGTCACCTGGTGTCTATGAACATGTGACGGAAGTGTGCTCCCGTCGGTCTGCATTCATTCAGGTTTTCTAATTAGCATCCCCATGACCACTTCTGTGTTCCCCCCACCCCATTCATATTAGGTAACGGGGACAGGGACAGGGACAGAAACACATCCGGGTGAGAGAAACGTCCCTCTTACACATGTGCAGTCGTGCACAGGAACAAACAATCCTTCCCTGAGGCTACAGACCCATGACCTGCAGACATGCTTCAGACACCTTCCTTGGCACCTCACCTCCCATCCCTGAACACCTTGCGCTGTCCCCATGTCACTGTCACCGACTGACATAGAATCAAGCATGACAAACAGCTCAATCTCCAGGGCTGAGGAGGCCAGCGTGTATTTCATGTTGGTGACAGCCTGAGACCTTCAAGGAACCCTGCACTCAGGCTCCTGGGCCTCATGCCAGCTGGATTTAGCCCACAGGGAGCCCAGGCAATGGCCACAAAGGCCAGACTGCTCACTGGTGGAAATGTGAAGGGTGGATGCCACCAGGTCTAGCACACAGTAGGTGCTACTACAGCTACTGAAGAGAGAGGATGACCTCATGACACTTACCAGTTTACCCTCCCCAGCTGTCCGGTTGATGCTTTCACGACCATGACACTCTCCTACCTCAAGACTCTATGTATCCAAGCACACCAAGAATGCTCACCATCTAACCTCAGCTGCCCGACCCCTCCGTCAGTCATCCCTTGCTGATGCTTACTCTACAGGAGGAAGATCAAAATGCAGAAGGGGCATCTTCCAGTCTAATCCCGAGAAAGATCACATTAGGATGGATCGGTATACAGCCAAAGGGTAGGGGAGCATGGATGTGGTCCCTATGGGGTCAGGGACGCATCCATAGATAACGAGGACTAAAGTGTCACTACATAGTAGACCAACCATGGAGGAGGCTTTCGGGAGGTGGCAGACACTGGGCAATGGACTGTCGCCATCATGCTCAATTTCCATTTTGGGGGCTCAGAGCTCATGTTCTATAAACTCTGGGTATCCAAAGTGAAACTGACTGCCTCAAGGCTGGCCACCCTGATGTATAATAGACTGAGTATGGATGTCCCATTTCTTCACTGTGCTGTATTGTTCACTGGGCAATAGTCCTTGCAGGTGCAAGATGCAGTGAACACAGCCATGGTGGTCAACAGAGATGGGGACTAGCTTAGAGCCAGAGTTACCGACTCCCTCTTTCTTTCACATCTTTGATAGTGAATTCTACTGGATCTCCAGCTGTCTCTGGTCACTGCCTTTGCAGTTCACAGCCCGACTGGCTTCTACACCTTACCATCATCCATGTATCCTTGGGGGGAAATATCGATCTTCTCTTCTCTCTCTCCTCTCTCTCCTATTGGTGGTTCATCAACACCACAACTACAGACCCACCCTATGCAAATGAGCCCTACCCTCTAGTCACAGACTGTTTGCAGCAACTGCATTCCATCTATCTGAAAGAGAGTCTCGGGCTCCCTCGACTTACCACACTGAACAAAGCTCCTACTATGGGCTTCCTTCTCTCAGTAAGCTTTCAATCCATCCCCCACCCAGACTCAGAGCCTCCCCAGAGCACAGAGCCTTTTCCTCTCCTTCACTGTATCCCAAGCTTGCAAAGTCTTTGCCCCTTGGATCATACCTCTCCCGCCTTGCCCATCTTCACAGCCAAGTACCCTGGCTACCTCGAGCTTGAACTCTAAATGGCTTCCAAACCACTACCCACAAGCCATTAACAGAGTGAACCAAGACTTCAGACTGAAGCATTTCACTCTTAACCGTTTGTCCTATCCTGACAATCACAGAAGAACACAGAGCGATACACCAAGGAGTTCCTCACTGTACTGTTCACATCGATGAGATGTTGGAGTTAATGGCCCATCGATGAAGGACCGGTTAATTAAATAACACAGTTGCACAGTAAAATACTGTGTAACTGCTGAAAACACTTGTCTACATCCACAGTGTTACAGCCTGGCTCCCTTAACACACTGGTAAGTTAAAAGAGCAGGTTGCAGGCAATATGCAAAAAAAATGGTGCCATTTCTGTAAAGTTATAGATAGCTGTGTGTATGCATGTGCACATGTGTGTGCACATGTGTGTGTATGTGCACACGAAAATGCCTGTGTGCCTGTGTGTGTGTGTGCACATGCATGTCTGTGTGCCTGTGTGTGTGCCTGTGTGTGTGCCTGTGTGTGTGCCTGTGTGTGTGTGTATGTGTATGCACACACACACATGTCTGTGTACCTGTGTGTATGAGTGTATGTGTGTGTGGATGTGTGCATGTGTTCATGTGTGTATCTGTGTATGTATGTGTGTGTCTGTGTGTGTGTGCCTGTGTGTATGTGGATATGTGTGTGTGCACATACACGTTTGTGTGCCTGTGTATGTATGTATGTGTGTGTATGCACACACGCATGTCTGTGTACCTGTATGTATGAGTGTATCTGTGTGTGCATGTGTGCATCTGTGTATCTGTGTCTGTGTGTGTCTGTGTGTGTATGTATGAGTGTGTGTTTGTGTGGTGGGGGAGAGAGAAGAGAGAACAGTTCATCTTTATATTTATTCGTATGAACAGAAAAATCTAGGAAGATATGAACTGAAAGGCCAGCAGTGAGTAACTGGGGTGGGGTTGTTGGAAGGAGTGTGCCCAAGACCATTTTTATATCTTTTTAATCTAAAAATAAGTGCACAGACTGTGAGCGTAGAGCTTGGCGAATTTTTACAAACTAGGGAAGCTTGTATAATCACAGCATAGATTTAAACAAACAAGCAGTCAGTGTTGCCAGGACGCTGAGGAGTCCAGCTGCCCCCATCACCTGCCCTTTACCGGGGCAGCGACCCCACGGTCTCTAATGGCAACGGTTACGTTTCCCTGGTTCTCACTGTTATGTAAGGCATGAGTCTTTCCTGGTGGGAAGAGGCTGCTCTCATCTGCTTGCTTCCCCCTTTGAGCTCCATGCACGTCGCTCCAAATGACTTCCTCACGCATGGTCTGGGTGGTCCCTCCGTACAGCTTGTTTACACAGTCTGGGTGGTGGGTGGGCTTTTGCTGGCCTTTTCTCAAGTTCGAGGCTATGAGGGGATGACATTGCTATGGGTAACTTAGCGGGAGGCTCTTGGGGGAGTCTGCACCTGTGTCTCCTGGAAATACACCTGACAGTGGAGCCGCTGGGTCACAGCATAGATATTTGTTCTGCTTTAGCTGACTGGCAAACGGCGTCGCCGATTCAGGCTCTATCTCGAGCACGGGGGAGGAGATTTTACTTCTCTCCAGTGTGCTTATTTGTCGTTTGGATTTTTTAAAATAGTTAAATGCATTAGGTCCACAATATAAATGGAACTAAAATACAAATAAATTCGCAAATAGATCACAGTTCTAACCACGCCATGACCTTACTTCAAGCCTTAGAATTGCTCTTCCTGTCCTGACAAATTAAATTTAATCGCTGTACCAAAAATGCCACTGATTCTGTCTAAATCAGTTCCCACACTGCCTCCCCTCTCCCACCACAGCCCGGCTGGGCAGCTCATATTGTTCATCGATCCTCAGACCTCTCCCATCTTTGTTCCTTCTCCTCCCCCCCCGCCCCCATCCACCAAACTTCTAACCATCCCCTAGAGTCTACCTTAAACCACACCTACACTAGGCACTACGTAACTCAGATTGTCACAGACTGGGACAGCACACAATTCTTAGAAGCGCTGTGAGCATTAAATGTAACAGGTTACAGTGTGGCACAGCCAGTGCTGTCAGGACCTCACAGCAACAGGGCCCCCTGCAACGGGTCTGCACGAGACTGGCATTGCCAACAGCCAATAGTAGACTGGAAAGGAGCAACCGTGCTCTGATCCTCCCTGCAGAACTATTGGCTACTGGTGGGTTCTGAGAGGGGAGCACACCTATTTTTTTCCCAGTTGTGTACCCAGGGATGAGCCCACCATGCTCCAATGGACGGTTCTGCACTCATGGTCACACAGATAGCTCAGGTTAAACTTAGTAGGCTACACAAACAAGCACACATGTAAGATATAAGAAAGGGACTGGTGGAGAGGAATGGGGGTGGTAGGAATGGGGAGGGAAACAGCAGCAATCAGGAATGTATGGTGTGTGTGTGTGTGTGTGTGTGAGAGAGAGAGAGAGAGAGAGAGAGAGAGAGAGAGAAACTGTCAAAAAACAAATTTAATAAAAGATTAAAATAAACATAAGGTTATGCAATAATGTAATAGGATTTTAGCCTCTGGATATTCTAGTGACACGGGCCAGCATGCAGCAAAGGTGGCTGTCACCAGTGTATTATTATCCCCACGTCAGTGCCATCGACCCATTTAATTCTCACAATGACCTTTACAGAGTTGTCACTCCACTGTACCCAGAAAGAGAGTTGGGAGCTGAGAAATGACTTCCACTGGGTGTGGCAGTGCACAGGGACAATGCCAGGACTTGGGATGTGCAGGCAGGAGAAATTCAAATTTGTGGCTAGCCTGGGCTACAGTGTAAGCCCTTATATCCAAAAGTAACATTCCTGAGGACGCACAGACATCCACAGCTGCTCAGGGCAGAGCTGAAGCCAAATCCATGTCTTTCTGATTCCCATGCCAGGTGTCTTCCCCCCCCCCGCACTCCCTCCCTCCCTCCATCCATCCTCCGTACTCTATGGTACGTGTGGAAACCAGAGGAGTCAGGTCTCTACTCCTACCATGTGGGGTCGGGCTTGGCGGCAGCCACCTTTCCTGGCTGAACCACCCTGCCGGTAACCCTTATACAGTTAAGATACAGTTTTTCTTATTTTTACTTATATGTAGATGTGTGCCTGTGTACGTGGGTGATGCCCAGCCAGAGGCATCAGACTTCCCCGGAGATGGAGTTACTGGGAGCAGCCAGTGCCATCTCTCCAGCCCCCGAGAGAGATTGCGAATGAACCACCGAGATGGATTCACTGAGCTCTACCACGGAGTTCAAAGCCATCTCTTCTGAGGAGACTTTTAAACCTGGGTTGAGTTGACCCCTGACCTCCACCTCTGCTGGCCATTGGATTCTGCTACAGGTTGGAGCAGGGGCATGCCGGCCCTGTGTAGGCAGTGTGAGATCATTTGCTTCCAATTAGCACAGAGGGCACCACCCAACTACTCACCCCACTAAACTTGCGTTTCACTTGGTTGGGGTAAAGACATAGCCCCAAGAAGACCACGTCTAGCAAGGGACCATTACTCAAGTTGTTCAGACCCAAACAGGAGCGGCTTAACTTGTCTTCTTCTAGGAGCATTTACAAAGAGCGGGGAAATAATAATGACAAATTACGAGAGCAGACACAATTATTTTTAGCTGCTACCCCGTTCTGTGCACTATTAGACACGTAATTCGATCCTCTGAGAGGCAAGCGTTACAGCCTAATTTTACAACAAAGAAGCCGGCTTGGAGTCGCTCAGTATCCAGACGTACATCAGACGAGCTAGATGGAGCGTGAAGCCAGGATCAGAGCTGGAATAGACCCTGCGCCCTCAGCCACCGGAGGCCTCAGGAGGCGGACGGGGTGGAGGACGGTGGGTAGAGGCTACTCTTCACCTGGGCATTTCACTTCGGGTGAATGTTTGTTCGGCCAGCTTTGTTCTCTACACAGAAAGCCTGACGCTGAGAGAGGTTACATGACTTGTCCCAGGTCCCCAGGCCCTCCTTCCTAGTCTCACGACGAGTGTCTAAGCCCATTTCTGTGAGTGTCCACTGTGGGACCACACAGCAGCCTGTGAATCCCAAGGCACAAAAGAGCTCTGGGTGACTCAGTTAATTAAAGCCAGGATGAGAGAGACAGAAGCTCTAGTACATCGCTGCCCTTTCTGACGGCGATGCTTCCTCCGTGGCCGACTTCTCCCCGGCCTTGTTATTCCCAGTGGGTTTAGCTTCCCCTGCCTTACTTGGCTGAGCTTTCAAATTCACCTGAAAACTGAAGGCTGAAACCATCCGTGAGGTCCAGAGTACTAACAGTACCTCTGACGGTGTCTCCACGGACAGGCCCAGTAATCACAGAATTTCCATGAAGACCCTTACCACCCCGTCTTTGCCCTAGAGCTATCAGAGCCTGACTTCCCGGGAAGCCAAGACAGGCTCCATTTGGAGCGAACATTTTCCAGACCAATACCTTCTCAGTTCAGGGGACAACTGAGGCTCCAGGAGGGGCTATGTCTGTGATGTCTGGCTATCAAGCTCTGTGGTCCACAGATGCTCCCTGAGAGGGCTACAGCATCTTCAGAACACAGCAGTGTCTGCATTGGGAAGACTTTAGAGCCTGGTGGCCCGAGTCCTTCAGCCCGCTCCAGGCACACATACCACTGGCTATGCCATTCTGAGTAAGTTGTCCATCCATTTCTCCCTGTTTCCTCCTCAGCTGGGCATGGCTGATTATATCTGTAATGCCAACACTCTGGGGACTGAAGTAGGAAAATCAGAGTTCAAGGCCAACCTGAGTAATACAGTGAGATTCTATGGCCAAAAAGGGGGAGGGGGGCTGCAAGTGTGGCCCAGTGGTAGAGCACTTTAAAGATACATGTGAAGTTCTGAGTTTGACCCCATCACTGAAACACACACACAAACACACACATATATACAAACATATACACACATACATACACACATAACATACACACATACACACACACATACACTAACACACACCTATACACACATACATACATTCATACACAAACTCCTACACACACACACACACACACATACACTCATACACAAACTCCTACACACATACACTTACACAAACACACACAGAACTTTAAAATATCTCACTGTCATCTTCCTCTTTTATGCCAAATGTTGTGTCCACTACAAAAGTGTCCTTTCCCACCAGCTCCCTCCTATGGCCTGCATGTGCTTTCTATAGAACACGATATCTCTTTGATTAGAAACTTTTGAGACAACCCACGGCTTGCAGAATACATCAAAGGCTGTGACACACTGCTTTCCCGACCTGGTCCTAATTTACCGCCCAGCCTCATGCTGCTGAACCATTTCCCTTTCCCCCAGTGAGCCCGCTTGGCATGCTCTTAGGTGGAATACTTCCAAATGTGGTCAGCCGCACCCCACCCCAGCTTCTTACACCACAGTGCACAGAAAGGCTTAGACCCTCTCTCCTCCTCTGGACAGAACTTTATTTTGGAGACAAGGTCTTATCATGTAGTTTTAGCTTGCCTGGTACTTGAAACAGATGCCAGGTTATCCTTGAACTCACGGAGCTCTGCCTGCCTCAGCTTGCCCATTGCTGGGATTAAAGATGTGTTTAACCATACCCAGCCTAGGAAGGAGATGATTTTAAAGCAACTGTTCACTGAATTATAACACACACAAAGACAAGTATACAATTATGTGGTATATATGGTTTTGGGGTGCTCAGAGCTTAATGAATATTACAAAAGTGTCAGCTTCCAGATGTGAAAACGGAACTTTCCTGATGCCGAGAAGCTCCCTTGCCCACACCCAGCTACCCAACTGCTGGAACTCCTAAGAGGAAGACTGTGCTGTCCATTGTACCTTCCCTTCCTCTCTTTATTTGAGTGTGTGTGTGTGTGTGTGTGTGTGTGTGTGTGTGTGTGTGGTTTACGTTTGTGTGGATGTATGGAGACCTGAGGTCAATGCTTTGTGTCTTCCTCAAATACGACCCCTCCCCCTATCTCTTGAGACACAATCTTTCAGTGAGCTTAGAGTTCGATGATGGGCTAGAGTGCCTGGCTAGTGAGCTCCGAAACTTGTGTGTCTCTGCCCAGGCAGCACTGGCATTACTGATGTGCACTGCTGCTTTTGACGTGCCTGCTGGGATCGGCCTCCGATGCTCATGTTTGTACAGCAAGCACTTTATTGGGTGTACCATCTCCCCAGCCTGGCTTGCAATTTTAATGCCTAGAACCACCTAATAGATTTTCTTGACTGTCTGGCTTCTTTCACTCAAAATTCTGTTTGTGAGGTTCATCGTTCTAACGATTTCATTCACTCTCTTTATTGTAGTACAATGTGTGAATGCATCAAAATAATCCCCATCCATTCTATTATTGGTGAGCACTTGGGTGATCTCCATATGGAGATATTACAAATGGCTCTGCCAAGACTATTCTTGTATGCGTCTTTTGGTGACCATTTGTGCACAGTTCTGCAAGGCACAAACCTAAGGCTTGGAAATGCTAAGCCATAGGATAGAGATTTAGGAGGCCCCCACAGCATGCTCTGGGCTGAGCTGGGTAGGTTAACACATAGATTAACCTTCGGTAGGAAGCCACGTCTGACGAGATGGCTGTCAGAGCAGAGAACCTGTGCTGGGGAATGATGGGGGAAAGATTGCTGATGAATGTCGAGTTGGCTCACACCTGAATCTTCCAAAGGAAAGATCTGTTAAACCTACAGAAAGCAGATGACACTCAGGATGGGAGAGGATGGAGTAAGGATCTAGTCTGGGACCATCTGGCATGAAGTAAACTCTGCATATTATCAGATTAATCGTTCAGTGTCATCCATTCTCCAATACCAGGCCGAGAGGTCATCTCAGTGATATTGCAACACGCATGTCAGCATCTCCAGGATTATGGTGCTGGATAACCAATGCTGGCAGAAGCTAAATTCTACGAGGCTTTGGCCCTCTTGGTGGTACAAAGCCATGGGTGCCTCTTAAGGGCCTCAGACACTGTTGTGTGTAGGAACCAAGCAGCAGCAGCCTCCACTACCACACTGCAGTTGTGGGAACTGTCCGTGGTGCTAGGCAAGTGCAGAGGTCGTGGTACTGCTCAGGCACAAAGACCTGGGCCTGGCTGGGGGTGGGTGGGGGTGGGGCTCACAGGAGGGACGATTTCAACAACGATTTCAATCCGCCTCATCTAGTGTATTTTTAAATAACACTTCCTCTCCATCAGCTGCCACAGAAGAGTCCCGTTTCAGGGGCTGGAGAAATGGCTCAGCGGGGAGGAGCTACAGCAGGAGGAGGACCTGAGTTTGGACCTCGAGCATTCATGAAAAAAATAGGGGTATGGTCGCAACCATCTGTAACCACAAGGATGTGGAAAGAGGAAACAGGAAGCTCACGGTGGCTTGCTGGCCACCAGCCTAGCCCCTGGCTTAATTGAATGACAGAAAGCAAGACACCTTACATCCTGCTTTGCCCTCCATAAGGCACTGGCACGGACACCTGTATTCTGTACAACACACACACACACACACACACACACACACACACACTTCATATACATACAACACACACACAAGAACACTGACAGTAAAAGTAATTTTTAAAAAATCTTATGCTTTTTCACAGGAGATGAGCACATGGAGAAGTGCTCATGGTTATCCCCCTGTCCCCACATGCTCGCACTGATGCTGAGTCTGGACCATCTTCACAAGGAGAGGTGGAGCTCTGGGGCTAATGAACCAAGATGGGCAGGAAGCTGAAGCAGGAGCAGGAAGTTGGTTCTGTGCAGTCCCTATCACTTTTGCCTTTGGGTGTGAGGAGAACGGCTCTGGCTTTCTCAGAGGCCGACTACAGAGGGTCTGAAGAAAAGACCGTCTTGACACAGAGAGGGGAGACAAGGAAGAATGGAGGCAAAGGTGGGTGGCAAGGATGTGAACGCCCTAGAGACAGAAGGGAGGGCTGTGAGGGGCTCTCCAGCCTACTGTGCATAACACATACACAGGGCTCTGTAACCCTACTGGCTCTGCCCTGTAAAGGAATTCTATTTGCACCTACATTTCTTACACCATGTTTTCCTCGGTGTGGGCGTGGGGGTGTCTGAAAAACAGTCTCTAAGGGGCCATCAGGTGGGGGAGGGGGAGGGAAGATGAAGCAGGTAATTTTCATTCACCAGTCTCTTCACTAATTACCTATTCAGTGCCACAGCCCGTGCTGGAGGCTCACAATGCGGATGAATGAAACCCAGACTTTGCTGCAACTTTGTCTACCTGAAGAGGCAGACAAGTAAAGGGGCAATTATAAGGCAAGGTGCTATAATTACAATGTAGCATAGAACAAGGGCAGGAGGTGTGTGCCCAGCCTTATGAGACCCAGGGAGAGAGATAATTAATCTTACCCCAGAGGCAGAGGCGGGGTCTGGCTTGAAAGCAGAACTGTCTCAACGCTGAATTATACTTAATTGCAAATAAAACAGTATTTCATTGACCATGCAAACGCTGTGCTCTGGTGCAGCTGAAGGTTACGTTGACAAGTGGCGAGCGTGTGGGCAGAAGGTGGGGAAAAAGTGTTCGCCCAAGAGGTCACCAATGGCGGCTCGAACATTCTGGATGCAGAGTAAATACAAGGGGGAGGGGTCCTATGCCCAGCAGAAGAGAAGATGTGGCTATTCTCTCTGTTCTGGCCAACACGAAATGACCTTATAGAGAAGGAGCCTCGAAACAGTCATCGAGAGACAGCCTATATCCGCCAGCCTCTTCACAGGAAGCCATTTCCACCAGCGCTCAGGGCAAACTGAACACAACACATGGAGAGCAGTGGGCTGTGGGCAAAGGTACAGCCTATATCTCCGTCCGGCACTGGGAAGCTTCACGGTACACACAGCATCCAAGACTTCCAGGATTTGCCCCAAACCTATACTACGAAGCCTGACACCACACACTGAGCAGGTGCTCCATCTACACCGGTTACTCATCCTTCAGCAAACAACCCACTCACTTCCGTCTCAGCAGCACAGGCTCTGGAGCTGCGTAACCGGGCTGAGGAGTGGAGTAGCCCTCTTCCCCACCACCCGTCTATACTACTGGGGTCTGAATCCAGGGCTTTGTCCGTGCTAGGCAAGTGCTCTGCTGCTGGGTATCTCCCCAGCCTAGCCTCCATCACTTTCTGAGCAACTAGAAGAAAGTGACTGAATTTATATAAGCCTCGATTCCCTTGTATGCCAGACATAATGACCTTCATGAGGAGCCGATGTATCAGTCAGCTCTCACTAGGCTATGCTGCAGTAACAAAAGGTTCCAAATGTCAGTGACTTCTACAAAAAAAGGTTTAGTTCCTGTTCATATTCAACGTTATTTCTGAGTCATCGGGAGTCCTGCCTCAGGGATAACTCTGGGGTCTGGGGTGAAGGAGCAAGCCCTGTGTGAGAAGTGATGCTCGAGTGGCTCTAGTGTCGTCAGGAAGTAGGAGCGACAGCCGCGGAGAGCGTTTTTAGCCACCGTACTTTTTCTCTTTGTATATTTCAAAGGTTTAATACAAAAAATGTATAAAAGAAAAGAAGAAGAAGGGAATGCAATGCTCCCAATAGTTCGAAAAGGCCAAAGGTTCAGAGGATGGGGAAGCTTGGGCGTGCATGCTGGAGAAGGAGAGAGAGAGAGAGAGAGAGAGAGAGAGAGAGAGAGAGAGAGAGAGAGAGAGAGAACTCATCTAGTCAGTAAATGATTCATTACGATGAGGCAGCAGCAAGCCCGTCATAGCAGAGAGCCATACTGTGAACTAGATTCCCTCCCGTCCCTCGTGGGGCTGGATTCAGTGGCACAGCATGTGCACTGCTCCTGTCGTAGCAAGGCAAGGGTACAGAGTAAATTACAGCCACCATCACCAACGGCACTGAGGTGGACACTAGTCTTCCCAGTTCCCAGAAACTCATGAACCAAGCTCCGAGAACTGGAGCAATTCGCCAAAGGTTCCTCACCAAGGAAGTGGTAGAGGCAAGGGGCAACATCAAACTGTGTTAGAGAGAAAAGCGGCAGCCATCACTACGTCCAGAAAGTCCGAGAGTCTATAAAGATATGATATTAGATAAGCAAGCCACGGCATATACACACAATTAGATGATTACTCCACTATAAGAAGGAATAAAGGGGTTATATCTTACGACATAGATGAACCTTGACAACATTATGCTAAATGAAAGAAGCCAGACACACACACACACACACACACACACACACACACACACACACACACACAAATCCAGTGACTCAATTTACACAAGATGCTGAAACGGAACTGTTGAAATAAAAAGGCTACTTGTCCCTGGAGTCCTTGCAGGTGTGGCTGCTGTGTCACACGTGCGTCAGTAAGTGACAGAGGAGAGAGGCCATGTCTATGCTCAGGGTTCTGCTCTATGAACATCTGAATGATTAGCAGCCTAACATATCCTGTTAAGTGAGCCTGAGAGGACCAGCAGTCCAGGTGCAGTGCTGGCCCCGACAGAGCGTGCCAGAGACTCGACGAACCCCGCCTGGAACGGAGAGCCCTGGGACAGACAGACGACCCTCGCATGGGGTCATTCAGATGAGCCAGGTGAGGAGCTACCCCAAGATGACAACCAGACAGGCGCCACTAGGTCCAGACAGGGAGCTAACCCGAGATGATGACCCACTGGGCGTGTGCAGGCCTAGGGGAGTAGACCATGCCAGAGATGATCCCTATCCCCTGCCATAATGCCTGAGTGGGGCATAGCCATCCTGAGACCACTCCTGAGGTGACCTCAGACACTCAGAGATCCGAGGCACCACTAAGAGGAGCAAATAGGTGGTAGAGAAATGGAAGAGAAAGGCAAACAGAAGGATGTAGGCACAGTGAAGAGGGGCAGAACCGGAGACTGAGAGAAGGGTCTGTTACCACCAAAGGCCAGGCAGATGTCCCTAGTCTGGGATGCTTGCTCAAGGACACGTTGGTGTCTGAGGACTGTGCAGAACTGTCCCTACCCTTCACCTTGGGCATCATGGGAGAGCTGGCCCTGGGGGGCTTGTGAGCAGGAGAGTTAACTCCGTCCCCTAGCAGCTGCAGTACTCAGGACAGAAGCCCCCACCCATCAACACCCACTACCCTGTCCCTAACATTTCATTTTGGGAGTTGTGGATGAGCCGACCCCAAGGATACTGGGGTGGGAGAACTGGCCCTACCACTCTTCTCCCATCCGGGTATGTGGACAAGGGACAGATACTCTCCTCCTCCCTTGCTCCTCACTACCTGTGGCAGACAGGAGACTTGGCCCTGGGATCATGACAGCAGGAGAGCTGACCCTGCCCTTCACTGGCTGCAGTACTTTGAAGAGCAGGCTCCACACGTCGTCACCTGGGCAGCACAGTAGAGCTGACCATGATCCTGGCCCTGGTGGCGGGGGTGGGGGCGAGCTGGCCCTGACACTTTTCTGCTGTGAAGTGTCATGGAGGAGGGAGAGATGATGCCACCCTCCCCCAGACCAAGTTCCCTGCTTTACCACCTCCTACAGCAGGCAGGAGAGCTGGCCCAGAGGTCATCAGTGTGGGAGAGCTGGCCCTGCCCCTCACTGTGTCACTCAGGAGAGCAGGCTCTGCACCTTGCCTGGGCAGCATAGTGAAGCTGGCCCTAGATGTGGGGGTTATGGGTGAGCAGGCTCAAGGGTGTGAACATGGGAGAGCTGGAGGGCTGACCAGTTCAGATACCTTTCAGGCTCAGGTCCAGGGCTTTGAGTTGGTCCACCAGAACATCTATCCCATTGATGAACTGCTGGAGTGCATGAACGGGTTAGTTTTATAGATCCAAAAGTACAGGATCTTCAAACAGAGCAACTACAGGACATCCAAGAAGAGCCCCAGTGAGGTTCCAATAGCCATAGAGTAGTTTCGTACCAGAACAAGTCATGTCAATGAACCTTTACAAGCAACTAAGTGTGGACAAAAGGGTATACTACGGGACACACTGTGACACACTACAGCTTCCACAGTGAGTTTTTTCCCTCTGTTGTGGGGAGGTTACAAGGGTGGAGGGTGTGGGAAGATGAGTGGGATTGGAGTGCATGATGTAAAATTCACAAAGAACCAATAAAAAATTAAAAAAAAAAAAGACTAGTGTTTGCCAGGGCAGGAGTGAGGAGGGATAGAAAGTAATCACGGATACAAAGTATCTTTAGGGGGTAACAAAATTGCACAGCTGATTTGGATGATAGTTACTTATCTGTGGATATACTGAAACCCACAGAACTGTATATTATATAAACCAAACAGGTGAACTATAGGATATGTGGATTATATTCCAGGAAAGTGTGTGTGTGTGTGTGTGTGTGTGTGTGTGTGTGTGTGTGTGTGTGTGTAAAACATATACCTCTCCGTCCATATCATCTCATATCCAGGGCTTGACTTTAACCCCATCCTACCCAGAGCCCACAAAGTCAAGGAGACAGTAGTGTAGGGGTAGGGAAGGCCTCTGTCAGGGACAGGAAACACTGTAGCCGAACAGGGAGCTGGCTTGTGAGCCTGGATAAGTCTTCATCTCAGAATGTACTTGAACACCGAAGGAAACACCATGACAGGGGTGGCCTGGACCAGCAGGTTGTTCTTCAGTGACACGTCCCTGAGAGGAAGGACCAGGGGATCAGAAGATAAAGAAGATAGCACACTTTGGGATCAGGAGGTTGGTGACCAAGCTGACTTAGGCCAAGCAAGCTTATTAAGAAGTGCGGCCTCTTATATACAGTTTTCCTGAAAGGAAAAACGCAAGCGTCAGCAAAAATCATCTCAATAGAACCAAGTCAGCAGGAAGCTGGTCAAGCAATACCACACACAGGAACAGAGGAATATCTCAAGCACTCCACAGACTGAGCACATGGTAGCCTTTGGGACTGATAACCAGAGTCCCTTGGGAGGTTGGGGGTGGGGGGAAGGTTCTCAGAATCCAAAGCCACAGCCTCCCTAAGGCCCTGGCCTCAAGCCATTACTGGCCTTGCCAAGCATGTACCTGATTTTAGGAATCAGGTTTCTTAGGAAACTAAGTTCCTTCTCCATACATCGGGGTCTAGTGGAGAGTCCCAGAACAGCCTAGTCCTCCACAATGGTGAACACGATGGGGACGGAGGGTAGGATGGGGATGATGGAGTCCCTTCCTCCCAACTCCACCACGGCAAGCTGCTTGTCTGTGCTTCAGGCTGGCCATCTCCACGACGTCAACTGACATACGGCCAACCTCCTTAGAGCTGAAACCAGCCGAGAGCACCAAGCAGCAGCACCCTTGAAAGCAACTCCAGCCCGGCAAGCTGCCTTCAGCACTGGGGGCTAGGAGAAATGGCAGCCTTGAGTACTATATTTGCTGCTGATCCTGTTTAGCTTGGCCCCTAGATCCCAAGGCCAATCCCTCTTTGCACTGCTCTGCAGGACAGCACCTCCATGTGCCAGCTAACTCCTTCCAACAAGAAACTTCCGGCTAAATGCAGGCTGGGTCCTTCCCCTTCCCCTGCCCCCAGATTGAACAAAGATGTCTCTTCAGTAGACCTGAAGAGCTGCTAGGCCCAGCTTGGCTGTGGCACCTGTTTCTTTTCACTCTCTCAAATGAGGGCAGAGACCACGCCTGCCTCAGATCGAGCGAAAGCGAGTCCTGTACAGGTGCCTGGCAATCAGCAGCGGGTGCTTCACACAGAGGCTGTGCCCAGGGGATTTCAGCCTGGCACCTCTCGGCATTAATGTGCAAAAGGTCCTCTGTGGGGGTGGGGGGCACGGTGTTGTTAAATGCAGATTCTGACTTTGCAGATTTGTGGTGGTGGGACCTAAAAGTCTGCTGTTCTGACAAGTCCTAGGTGAGGCCAAGGCTGTTGATTTGTGGCCCACATACTGAGCTGCAAGACTCCTCTCTTTTCTGATTTCACCACTTTTCTTGGTCTTGTAGGAGCCTCTTGAGAGCTGATGAGTGCCGTTCCCTCTTCCCTTAGAAAAGAACCTGCCAGACAGACAATGCACCGCAGACATCTTTAGGGCTTGGAAGTCTCAGGTTAAAAGCTATTTTTCAGCACCTAAAATCCTTGTTCCTGATGGGGAAAAGGAAGCAATAAGGGCAGAGAAGGCCCCAGCAGGGACTCGGGCATGGTGGGTCTGGCCGCAGCTGTGGACTTTCCACATGACATCATAAAAATTGCCAATCCCTCTGGCGGATTGGTGATGATCAACATATTCATATTCTTTCTCTCTCTCATTCCCTCTCTTCTCTTCTCTTCTCTTCTCTTCTCTTCTCTTCTCTTCTCTCTCTCCTCCTCTGGTAGCTGTTGCCTAAAATACCCCATGCTAAGAATTCTTACACTGTGTCTGGATTTGGAAAAAAAAAAAAGTGCCATGGTTGATTGGTGATGCCTGCCATGGTCCTGGGAAAGAGGGACTTGATTAACTGGTGCTGTCTGCCAAGGTCCTAAGCCTAGAGGGCCTCTGGGACTTCCTGCCAGATGTCTGCCACCCCAGAGAGCCTTCCAGTGGTGACATCCATAGCTCATTCGACTAACACTAGACTGGAGAGCGAGAGGCTTGGGCTCGCCCTCTAAGATAACAGGAGGATGATTTCTTCAAGGTGTTGCCTTCTTGGATCTGTAGTCACACACACACACACACACACACACACACACACACCCCTCTTTGAGAAGAGGTAGCAGAGTCCTTGTTGGTGGCAAAGGACAGGGTGTCCTTGTGCTCCCGTCCCTGGCTATTTTTAACTGCAAGGGCACAGGTTCAGGTAGAAGCTGAAATACAGAAGGGCTACCCAACTCCCAAGGGAGGGGATGCCACCATCCTCCCACGGTTCCCAAGTTGCCACATGGGTAGCCAAGTGAGGCACTAGGCAATGTGCCAAGGGACAGGAGAGTCCTCACCTCCCATGAGACTTCCCAATGGCTCTATCCCATGGTTCCCCAGGTAGGGTCAGTCACCCGTCCTGGGTATATCTAAGTTCTGTCAGCTGGTCCCAGCCTCATATCGCTTCTTCAGACACTAGATGCACACACAGGTGCGCTCTTGTCCTGGAGAGAGGGAGAGAACACTGAGCATTGGGTGTAGGGCTCCAAACATGTCAAGTGAGTTGGGGTGGGGAGAGCACAGAGCATGGCAGCTGAGTTCCTTGTCCCTGGGCCCTTCCAGTCTGGGTAGAAGAGACAGTTAGAGAGGGGCCAGCTACAAGTGTAGGAAGTGCTTTTGCAGAGCCCCACCTCGGCATCTGTCTGCCAGGGGCCTCAGAAGCACAGGTGTGCCCGCTCCCACTCCATCCCAGTCTATCTCACTGCTCCACTGGAAGCCTTTAGGGAAAAAACAGTTTGTTGAAATATTACATTACAGCCATCTGTGGAGTGTAAGAAACCAAAGGATCCCACCTGGGACCAGACAAGAGCCGTTCACTTGTCCATCCACTCCAGGCTTTTGATTGTTGCTTTGTTTCTTTGTTTGTTGTTTTATTGGGGGCGGGGTTTCAAGACAAGACTTCTCCATGTAGCCCTGGCTGGCCTAGAACTCACAGAAATCCGCCCACCTCTGCTTACCACGTGCTGGGATTAAAGGTGTGCACCACCACTGCCAGGCTATGAGGTATTTTCTAGACATGTCTTATACGACAAGTAATATTCTGTTGCACCGGAACTCACGTGGTCATAAGTCTGCAAACATTAGATATGGCAGACATCAGACAGAGGACTCATATGCAGGGGGTGAAGGTGGGAGGTTCTCTCACAGAGGACCTGGCGTGCATAAGCTGGTAAAGAACTGAAGACGGAAGCAGGGTGTGGCATCACACACTTGAAACCCCAGCACTCAAGAGGCTGAGGCAAGAGGATTGTCACACGTTCAAGGTCGAACTGGACTACGCAGTGAGTTCAAGGGTAGCCTGAGCTACATAGCAGAATTCTGTCGCCGAAAAATAAAAAATAAAAGTGAAAACTGAAGAGACCCGAAGGTAGTAAAGGAATGAATGTGTGAATACCTCTCCAGGGAGAGGAACATAAAACCCATAGCAGCTTTATGCGTAGTTTGTGCAAAGAACAAATTTGGAGCTGGGGAGATCACTCATTTGGTAACGTGTTTGCCTGGCAAGCATAAGGACCAGGGTTCAATCCCCTGAACCCCCAAAATAGCCCAGTGTGGTGGCTTATGCTTGTAACCCCAATTTGGGAGGGGTGACCCCTGGGGGTTACTGGCCAGCACCAGGTCAAAGAGAGACCCTGTTTTACAAAAAAAAACAAAACCAGTGGATCACCTCTGAGGAATGACAGCTAAGGTTGCCTTCTGACCTCACACATACACTTCTGCATGTGCACACACACACTGGCACAAGTGGCTAGGACGCACTGATGGGGGGTGAGATTAGTGTGCAGGAGAGGGGGGTTGAAGGGACGTCCTCAGCGGTTAAGAGCACTTCCTGTTTTCGCAGAAGACCTCGGTTTGGTTCCCAGCACCCACATGAGCTCATAACTGCCTGGAACTCCGGGGGATCTGACACCCTCATCTGGTCTTTGCAGGCACCTACACACATGTGCACACACCCCACATAGACGTATGCAATTAAAAATAAAAGGAAATTTTAAAGACGAAGGAAAGGTAAGAGAAGGCACAGTTTGCAAGACAGGCCCTTCTGTCTGGAGGCCTGTCATACAGTGAGGACCACTCTGACAATGACAGTGACAGTGTGTTGACGACAGAGGCAGTCCTGCACTCTCTGGGTCTTACACCAACTTCATGGACAGGAGGCTGAGAGTCAACAGGTTTACGGTGCCTGCGGTTGGCAGAGTGGCCCTGTAGCCTGAAGCTCCCTGACTTCTAACACACCCAGCACCATTCCGTATAAACCAGAAGCACAAGTTTCAGAGTTCCTGATCCTCGTGGACTCCTTTGACAATCTACCAAGGATTGTCTTCCTCCTGAGAATAATTCTGATTTCCCCCAAGGGGAAAAACACAGCACACAATGATACCACTTAACGTGAAATTCCATGAGATTCAAGGTTATGAGCGGAAAATAAGCATTTTATAAACACTGGGGCTTCCAGGTGTGAGGACTTACAGGAATTAGGTTGGCAAGAGAAGTGGGCCAGGAGCAGGGAAGTGGGACCACGGCAAAGAAGGAGGATAAAGGATTGGGAGGGAGGGAGAGAGAGAGAGGCGTTTGTTAGGACTCCTTGCCAGAGGTGAACACAGACACAGTGTAACCATGAGGGAGAGAGGCGTTTGTTAGGACTCCTCGCCAGGGGTGAACACAGATACAGTGTAACCATAGGTACATTTTAGGCTACACCACTTTTTCTAGTTTCCTTGGTGTTGTCTGAGGTTTCCTGGCCAGGACAAGGGCCTTGTCTAGTGGAGAGAGAGCAGGCCCAAAGCCCAGTTTCCCTAGAAGAGGAAATACAGTAGCAGACTTCTCACTTTCTTGGATAAGGAGGACACTGACAACGGGGGACATTTCACAGCCCGCCAGCACCAGCCTTGAGCCTCAGAAATCTGAGAGAACATTAGACTTTGGTTTTGGCAGTGACTAAGAGTGGAGACGGATGGGGCTCCGGACAGGGGACAGGGTTCGGGCTGCACCTGCAGCTGACAGAGCAGATCTGAGCCCAAGCTGACTGAGTAACCAGGTATATGTGCTCCCCGGGGGCCCTTTTTGCCCGCAAGATGCTCAAAGGCATCATAATTAGGTCTGCAGGGATACTGTGCAGAGAGAGAGGAAGGTTCCTACAGCTGTTCCTAAACCGTCCAGCACAGAAGAAACCATGCAGAGCTAAGGCTGGAGACATCCCCGTAGCCAGTGCACAATGATCTGCCAGCCCTCTTCCTTCCTCCCTTCCCGTAGGGACTGTTGGGAGACTCTAATACAGGTAAAGAAAAGGAGAGAAAGATGTGGAAGGCCAAGGCCTCCCGTCTTGCCAGCTGAGTGGATTTTATAACCGACCCCTTACTCCAACTTTTCTGGCCTTCATCTTCCCCATCTTGTTTATTTTGTTTCTATAACACAGGGTCCCACGTATCCCAGGTTGGTTTTGAACTCTTGGACTTCCTGCCGCCATCTCTCAAGTGCTGGAGCCACAGTTGTGCACCTCTACCTGACCCGTGTCTTCTCGCCGTACCACCCACCCTGCCAATGATGATGGTGACAGTACAGGGTCAACAAAGCTGCCGCTAATAACAGCCATCTGGAGAGAATGTCCTCGCAATGTGCCCATCACCCAGGGCAGGGCTAGTCACACAGCACTCAGCGAAAACTTTCTGGGTATTGATTTCACCATGCAAAAGTCCTCCAGAGTAGTAACGACAGCATGGGGCCTTTCTCACACACGCTCGCTTCAACCTGCCAGGGGCCTGACTGCAAGAGCCATTAGGTGCCCAGCTTACTCATGTAGAAACCGAGACACAAAGAGGTTGAAGACGCAGCCTACAGGGTGGGATGATGACAATGATGATGATGGTGATGATGGTGATGATGGTGATGGTGGTGGTGGTGATGATGGTGGTGATGATGGTGATGATGATGGTGATGATGGTGGTGATGATGGTGATGATGATGATGGTGATGATGGTGATGATGGTGGTGATGGTGGTGATGATGATGATGATGGTGATGATGGTGGTGATGATGGTGATGATGGTGATGATGGTGATCATGATCATTACGATGACGGTGAACATGACGATGACGATGATGAAGGGAGATGTTTCAACTCAGGTCTGGCTGCATTTGAAATCTATTTTTTTGGCCTCTCCACATAGTTATTTTATAGATAACAAAAGTATCTATATAGGCTGGATCATCCATGCCATCACTATGTTAGGGCTGATGGTGCAGGTGACTTTGGATACAAGAGGTTGATCCAGCAAGAGGCACCCAAGAGAGACTTGGCCCTCATTCATCGGGGAAATCAGGGGCTGAGCCGTGGTTCCCAGATGGAGACTGGACGGCATGTTGAATCCCCAGTGGCTGAGCACAAGCGTCACCAGGGGAGCCTGTGAGGCAGTGAATTCACAGGCTCCGTGAAGATATTGGATTGTCTAGGCTGAGCCAGGAATCCAGAGAAGCGAGGACTCAAGGACCATCAGTAAAAGGGAAGGCATCCCCCTTCCGTAAGACTGCGGAAGCCTTATGAGTCATTTTGGTCAACAGAACACAGGGCCCACTTTTACTGTGTGTAGTTTGCTTAGCAACAGGGAAGGCTGGGTAAGTACAGGACTGTGTCCAGCATGGTCACCTGGTCTGCTTCTTCCCTAGGCTCCCCGGGAAGCCTCCTTTACTTCCCAAAGCCAAGCTCTCGCTGAGCTTTTACTCCAGAAAAGTCTTACCTGTAGACCACTGTGTCTACACCTACCTTCCCTGGAAGGCAAGACTGGGTTACCCTCACAAGCCTGAGCACCCAGCCCAGAGGGTGTGGTCCTGTTGGGGGTGCTCACTAACTACTCACAAACAGGGCCTGCTCTGCTCTATGCGGGACAGACAGGAGGTGGCAAGGAACGCAGCCACTGCAGGGAGGAAGTAATCCAGGTCACCAGGTTGGGAGGAGCAACCTACAAATGCTTCCTGCCGCTATGAAGTAGAGGCTGGGGCTATTTATAGCTCACGAGCCTTCTGCTTCTTGCATTGAAATGCAGGGTCAGGCCTAGAATAAAATCCTGTGGAGGTCTGTCAGGTTTAAATTTTATTTACTGATTGATTTTACAAGAAGAAGGACTGGGAAGGCAGAGATAGATACGCACCACGGCCCTTCTAGCTAAGCTGCAGGCGCTGTGCTGTCCCCATGCAGCCTGGCCAAACCCATGACCAACAGCAGAAGGGCATTCAGTTCGAGGTCTGACCCTAGGAATCCGAGCAAGGCCAGCCAGAGAAGGTCCTTTTGAGGAGATTTTTGAATGGCGGTGGCTTCAGCTCACAAAATAGTGTCATAGCACAACCCTGGTTTAATTTAAACAACTCTCCCTGTGCACATGCATGCGATCTCTCTCTGTCAATCTTTCTCTCTGTCTCTGTCTCAAGTCTCTCTCTGTCTCTGTCAATGTCTCTCTCTTTCTGTCTCCATCACTGTCTCTGTCTCTCTATTCTCTCTTTCTGTCACTGTCTCTGTCTCTATTCTCTGTGTGTGTGTCTCTGTCTCTGTGTCTCTGTCTCTGTGTCTCTGTCTCTGTCTCTCTCTGTGTGTCTCTCTCTGTGTGTCTGTCTCTCTCTGTCTCTGTCTCTCTCTGTGTCTCTTTCAATCTCTGTCTCCTCTCGGTGTCTCTCTCTGTGTCTATCTCTGTGTGTGTCTCTCTGTCTCTCTGTCTCTCTGACTCTCTGTCTCTCTCTCTCTCTCTCTGTCTCCCTCCCTCTTCTGAAAACAGTCCCAGTGTATTCTAATTTTTTTCTACTTTTGCAGCAAAAGATTAGGATTTCCCTCACTTTGTGTTGTGGGCTTGTGTACCCATGTCAGAGCATGGTGTGTGTGTGTGTGTGTGTGTGTGTGTGTGTGTGTGTGTGTGTGTGTCCCCTCGAACACTCGCAAGGACATGAATGTGACTATGTACATCAGGAGGCCTGAGGTCAATCTCAGGTGTCCTTCCTCAGGAGCTGTCTGTCCACCTTGTGTTTTGAGACAGGATCTCTCAGTGACCTAAAACTCACCTAGCAGGCTGGGCTGGCTGGTCATTGAGCTCTGGGAATAGGGCAACATGCATGTGACACTACACCTAGCTCTTTTTTTTTTTTTTTAAACATGCTTTCTGGGACTTAAACCCAGCCCTGGAGTTGTTTTGATTTTTACTTTTTTTATTTTCTTTTTCTGTGTTTTCTTCAAGTTGTCACTGTGGCTACACCCTGTGTCATCTGAACATGTGAGCCCCTGGGAAGCCAACAGTTGTTTATCCGCTGTATGTACAGCTCCAGCCACTGAGGTCTTTCCTGGGACCACAAAAGGGAGCACACATGAAACCTCGGCACATGGCACACTGCAGTGTGTAAAGGAGATAGAAGCTAAAATGGTGCGTGTGTTTGCAACAAGTGTCAAGGTTAAAACGTGGAGCCGGGAGATAGCCAGGAAAGTGTTTGCCCTGCAAGCTTGAGGTTCTGAGTTTGGATCCCCAACATCAAAGTAAAAGCCAGATGTGGTGGTGCACACTCTAACATCAGTGCTGGGGAGGCAGACAGAGGGTGTCCAGGCAAGTCAGTGAGTGTTAGGTCCACAAGGAGAATCTGCCTCAAAAAACAAGTCTGGAGAACAACCAGAGAAGACATCTGACAGCAACTCTGGCCTCTATGTTCACAAACAGGATGCAGCACCACTATACACACACTTACATAAACACACTCATACACCCTTGCACATACTCACACATATGCACTTTCATACACACTCACACACACTCATGCACACTCAAACATATTCACACATATGCACTTTCATATACACATGCACTTAGGCACTTACACACACTCATACACACTCAAATACTCATACACATGGATTTTTCACACACACACATGCACTTACACACACTCATGTACACTCATACATATTCACACATGCACTTTCACACACACATGCAGTCATACATACACACATGCATTTTCACACACAGTCACACACAAGCACTTACACACGCACTCATACACACACTCACATGCACTTTCATACACATGCACTAACGCACTTGCGCACTTACACACACACTCATTACACACTCAAACATACACACATGCATTTATGCGCTTGCACACTTAAAGCTGTAAATGGCAACTCTGCTTTCCTGGGAATGAAAGGTCCCCTATGCTAGGACAAGATCACAGTCCAGGATGCTCAGAGCCAAGATCCCACCCAACCTGTCGGAAGTGTATGTGTAACTGGCTCCTCTCCCTCTCCATCCACACTCTCTGAATTTCAGGATGCTGAAGACAGAGCTTAAGTCCGAAGCTAATGGTGTAATTCTGGTTTCCGAGAAGGATGTTACTGGGAAAAGCTCCGGGACCTTTTCCAACCCACCTGTCCCACCCCTCTTTCCCTGTACCCACAGCTCCCAGGAGACATAAATAATATATCTGCTTTGTCCCCAGAAAGCCCATCTTGTGGCCTGTCACTTTGCAGCAAGTAAGCAGCTTCTCATGAACCACAGGAGTTCTCAGCATCCTAAGCTCACCGGAGTGCCACCCAGCACCTGCCCTGCTGTCTTTGCCCTGGATGCAGAAAGGTTCTGTCTCCATGGCAACATCCCCTCAAGATGCGGCTCACAGGAAACAGTGCTGGTGACTACTGGTTGACTCCATCAATGAAAGGTGGCCTAGTGTGACAACCTGGGTGGGATCCTTGGAACCCACATGATAGAAAGCCACCTCCTACAAGCTGTCCTCTGACTTCCATGTGCACACTGCACCATGCCCTGCTCCTACCCACAAGATCAACTAATAAATGTAAAAGACAAAGGTTTAAAAAAGAAAAAAGAATGATGAAGGGGGGTATGGGACAGTGGTTAGACTGACGGACTCAAGGACCAGGCAGATCTGGATTTGAAATCACCACTGAACAATCCTGGGCCAAATTCAAACCTGTCTTTTCTGTGCCTCAGTTTCTCTATCTGGGCAATAGCTGTGACACTGTATTCCCCTCCCCATTATCCATAGGATAATGGAGGTGAAGTGCTTAGTGTATCTGGCAGACCGGGGCACACACCTCCTGTTTAGACAAGGATGACTTCAACAGTGGGAACAGCTTAGAATCCCAGAGTCTCAGTACCTTCCCTTTGAGTCCTGACTGAGGCTCTTCCTGGTCTGAGGGATGCTGGGAACTCTGGCTAGCTGTGCCCTGAGCAAAGGTGCCTAGGCGAGGGTGGCTATGACTTAGCAGAAGCTGTTGCCCAATGAATGTATCCTTCTGGACCCTGGGAGGGGCTGTCTTTCTGCAGCTCACCCTCCTGGAGAAGGGGTCTTGGGGTATGGGAAGACATACTTTTTCTGATCTAAGCCAGGTTCCTGTACCTGGTCCCATGCTGTGGACCACGAAGTTGGAAGGGCCAAGGCACACTATCTCACTCTTAGTTCAAAAGATGAGGTAAAGGCCCTAATACGTAAGGCTCTGGCAGGAATACAAACGAGGCTCTCATACTTATTCTAAATATTTAAAAGTTATAAATCAGGGCTATTAAATAAAATATGTCCCCTCCTTCTATTCTGAGAAATATGTCTTCGTAATGGCATAATGACCTTGAAGGCCCAGGCAGGTTCAAATTTAGAATCCCCAGAGTCCCGAGACTGATCAGCAAGTGAGGAGGGTGCTGGATGTCAGCCATAGCCCACCCCTGCTCTCCACGCCCAGCCCCCACTGCACACCTGTGTGCTGTCCGAACCTGCACAAGGGTTCAAGGCCACCTGCGATTGACAAGCTTAACGATGTTATTTGTAGCTCAGGAGACTCTCAATTTTGCTGTAGAAGGGAGGCAGTAATAACCCTGGCTCACTCATTCAAGCCTCCCACATGAACACAGGGAAGGGCTCTGGATATACCCACTGGCTCATGGCCATTCAAGTAGGGAATTCTGGGGTCCCCAGACCTGAAATCTGACCTAGCATGTGAAGGACACATGACATATCCCCTTCCATGGTCCTCATACCTAGGCATGAGGTAGGGCTTGGATGGAGGAGCAGGCAGAAGCAACCCAAGGAGTCTGGCAGCCTCATATCAGATGAAAAACGGGGACCAAGACAGCAGTGACAAAGCCAGCAGCTGCCTGCAGGTCACAGGAACAGTGGTTGATCCCTGCAACACTGTGGCTCAATTTTTACCAAACTCTTTTACAAATCTAGAGATGTGACAACTCCTGGGGGAAAGGTGGGCCTGAGGGTTCTCCCATTCTCTTCCCCCAGAAAGCCCAGATTTGGGAGTTCAAATTTGAAGGCAGACAGGAGGATCTGCAGGTCTGGCCTGATTTTGAGCCCTCTTGGGGACTAGAGACATACAGCTGGGGTCAACCCCACCAGCTTCAACCTTTAACTAAAGAAAAGTTTTCTCTTTTCTTTCTTTTTTTTTTATTATTTTAATTTTCTAAAAAAGACTTAGACAGTCACCTCTGGAGAGAAATTATGGGTTTCAAGAACTCTTGACAAAGAACCCCGTTCCAGAAACGTAAAGCCAGCGTTTTAAATTTGGTTCTTATTCACTGCTGGAAAGCATTAGAACGAAGATTACAAATTTAATAATGTAACACGGCAGGAACTGGCCCGGCCTCGGCTCTGCGAGAGTAATTTGTTTCTGCCTTCCAGCCGGCACTTCCCTGCCTCCTAGTATCACCAGACCAGCCTGGTGACACACTCCTGACTTTTTTCTGGTGCTCTGGCCCACGAAGCAGCTGGATGCTGCCCCATCACAGGCCTGGCTGAGGGCCTGGCTGGGATGGAGAGGTATATGTGAGAAGAACCACCGTGTGCAAAGGAGGCCAATCCTGACCACTGTCTCCATTCCTCCCCGTCAAGCCAAAGAGGTCTTTAAGGTTTGCAAACCCCAAGTCTGAGTGCATAACCCATACCTGCTAAAGTCAACAGGGGCTCCAACTGTCCATCAGTTCAGGTGCAAGATTTAACAATGAAGTATAATCCAAGGCTACCCCATCAACCACATGGTCCTTTCTTTGGGCTTTCAAGTCCTTTCCTATTTTTGAGCCGTTGATAGCTGCTGACAATGGCAAGAACTAATATTTTCTTGAGCACCATATCTTAGGCACTGGGTGAGGGCCCTTCTCTCCTAGCCCCTAACCTATGAATGGCAGCAAAGCCAAGAAGCTAAGCTGGGACCCCACAGCCAGGCCACAAACAAGGATTCTGCCTCAGGGCCCCGCTGCGTGATCTTGAATGGCCCTTTCGCAAATAGCATAGTTAAGTTCGTTGGTTGCCAGTGGGAGCCTGGCTTCTGACTCCTGACTATGAAGCCCTCATTTTTACCATGCTGCATGTATTGGAAAACGTTTAAAAGACACAAACTAAAGGGCAAAATCTACCCATAATTCATGGACAGACCTTAAATTAATTATCTCTATGTGTGTGCATACTCCTGGGAGAGACAGAGGGACAGAGATGGGGTGGGATGGGCAGGATAACCACATGGACCATGAGAATTCAGTCCTCCACTTGTATCCCCATGGCTGTCTATCGGAGCTTGGCACAGTGGCCTCCTGTCACTCTCACCCTCTGCCGATGCACAAGGTCAACTGTACTCATCCCTCTCATCAGCTTAGCTATCCCCTCTGTCCTTCCTGGGGCCAGATCCCTTGCCATGGCCTTTCCTGGCATGCATCCTCAAATGGTGCTTACCATGGGGATAATGGAACCATCTGTTGTTTCTTTAGGTTGTCCAATAACATCCCCAACCTCAGACTAAGAACTCCATGAAGATGAGAGGTAGCTTGTCTTGGGTTCCCAGAGCAGGCTGGCAACAGCAACCAAAGGAGAACCAAGGGAGAAAGGAAGGAACGAGGTGCTGGGAAGGGAGGGAGAGGCTAGGAACTGCTTGTCCTAAACCAGTGCTCCCGGGTGGGACACGGGTTCACACAAGTCCCTGGAGGAAGTGTAAAGCAAAGAACCATGGGAACTCACAGGGCAAAGTAGAGGGTCCTGGGAGTGCTTCCCAGAGGAGGGAGAGGCACCCCAGAGGAGGACAGCCCAGCAGAGGTGCAGAAGTAGAAAGCTAGAACAAGACCATCAGTTGGGGCTGGGGATAGAGCTCACTGGCAGAGTACTTACTTAACATGTCCACACAGAGTGTGGCAAACAATAGAACAGCATCAGGTAGAGAGAAGCCATTCTGAGCCAGGAGGCATCAGAATGCTTGCTAAAGGCAGACATGTGCAGTCAAGTAATCTGGCCCTGTCCTGTTTATCCTTCAGCCTCCTCTCCAGTGGCTTCTCTTCTAATGGTCAAGCAAGCCACAGCCCTAGCTACAGTGAGCTGTTGCCAATCCCCTAATTCACACCCCTATCCTGACCCAACCTCTCTTACCGGCACCTGCATTTCTTTGCCTATGGGCTACCCCCGCCCCCACAACCCCATTCTGCTAGAAATGCAATATCCACTCTGGGTGCCCATCCCAGCTCTCTGCCATTATGAAGGAAGCTGACACACAAACAGTCCTATTCGTTTGTTCTGGGTAGATAATTCAAGTGTGTTTTCTAATCCTAGAAATTCAAGTGTGATTACAAGCCTAGTACAAGCCTAGGGGTTCCTAAACTACAGCCATTAGACTAAGTTCACTTGTCAATAAAGTTTTATTAAGATCCAGTCTCTGTTCATTTACATAAAGTCTTTGTGGCTGAAAAGTTGTAACAGAGATCCTAGACCTGCAAAGACCAAAATATCTGCTGTCTGGCCTCTTTCAGAACAGTCGTATATGAGGCAGTCTCCCCAAAGTCTCCAGGAAGGTTCACCTCCAGTGTCCCTCACTCAGAGGTCACCAGCCTAAAGATGTGCCATATCCTGGCTACCTCCCTGGTTCACTTTTCCACCTCCCTCCTGAGCATCTGACCACTTTTGTAAACTATGTGAATAATACACAATCGCTATTCAACTTTCAACTCATGAAAAGCCAGCAGCTTCAAGTGGCATCTCTGCTGCTTAAACTTCAATCCTGACCTCAGAGTTTACACCTGAAGAAACCCAAACATGGACAGCGGGGTGATGCTGTTGTCCCCCTTTTGCAGAGGACCCCTAAACCAAGACTATTCCCTATGCATACATTGTTTCTTCTTCCACAAGCCTGGGGGTCATCGGTGTTTCTCGGCTACTCCACCATTGGCCAGCTACGGACAAGTTCTGGGTTCATATGGCATCTTGAACTTACAGGATCCCTGCCACTTGATAGCCACACACTCATTCAGCTCACATGGAAACCAAGGTTCAAGAGGATAGTGGCATGCCCCAGGGTAATGCAACCAGTAAACTAACAGAAATGAGCTCTGAAATCAGAAAACCCTGACAAACCAGCCCCTGCCCACCTCTCCAACTTAGGCCAGTGTTCCATGGGGCTCCAGGAGTCTGAGTAGATTGAAATCCTTTCAGTATGGAAGACTCCGGAAGATGCAAAGTGGTAATCAAGACAGATGCCCTTCAAGGTGGCACTGGGAAAGAAACCCTGAGAAGTCTCAGATACACATATGTTCCGGAAGAATTAGAAATGCCATGCAGAATGCAAGAGAGACCAGCCTGGGTTCAGGCTTAGAGAATGAGTCTTGCCCCAGTTTTCATGAGGCGAATGACCCTGGTCAAGACAGGGGTCAAGCCAGAGGAGATGCATCTCATGATCTTGAAATAATCAGGCCCACTTCGTGGACTATGAACAGGGGACACGCCATTGCCAAGGCATGGTGCAGTACAGAGCTGAATTCCCCTGTTCACCCTGCTCTAGTCAGAGGTTCCCTGACAGCAGATGCCAGTGCCCTGGACAGACCTTTTTACCAAGCAGGACCCTCACCCCACCAAGCAGCTGTTGTATAAAGACACACCTTTGGCTGGTGGGAGCTGCCTGGCCCTGGAAGCCCTAGCTAGAGGGCTATTAACATGAGAGATCAGAAGGCTGATTTATGGTGGTACCACTCTTGGCACAAGCCACTGAACAGCCATGGTGGCTCCGGTGTTCCTTGACCACCCAAAACCCTCTCTGTTGCTTCTACCACCTATCGTCAGACAAACCTGAAGCAAAGGCTAGGTAATGAGGTAGAAGGGATAGTTTATGCAGTTCCATATTGAGTTTGTGCAACCCCCACATTGCCTTCCACCTCAAACAACCTCCAGGACTCCAAGCGTCATCTACATGCTCAACTCCCTTGCAAGAGACTCCTGGTTCATTGTTCAGTTTGAAGGTCTCGCCTTTTCACTGATACACAGCTTCCTGGGGCCAGGAGGCTTGAGGATGGCCTAGCCTGTGCTGCACGGGCCCCCCAGAGACTCCTGGTCCAGCATGGTCTTGGGCCCAGTCACATGAAAGATGTTTCTCAAGACTTGTGCTGAGGAACTAATTAATTTTCATGGCAGGTCCCAATTAGTGACACATCCTCTCGCCCGGGCCCAGGGTGACTGCTAGTGGCATTTTCCAGGGACACTGAGTGCTGGATATGTATGGTACAGACTTGAAGCCTCAGGGGCCAGCAGGATCTATCCATCATAGCACATGGCACATCTGGGGTCAGAGGAGGCTCTGAGTCACGAGTGTGGGAACGCTGGTGCTGTTTCTGGTTTTCTTGGCCGCCTGCTGTGAGGCTCTGGACAAATGAAGGTGCCTCTCTGGTCTTTACCCAAGATAGTCCATCAATCTCAGGGCTTAAAAAACGCTATACTATTAAGCGCTGGCATGTTTCACTTTTGGTGTGCACCAGGCCCTCTATAAAGCACTTGACACATCCTGATTCATTTAATCCTCGTGACACCTTTGCAGCGGGAAGGGGCTCTGATGAACCCATTTTACAGATGGCTCAGAGTGGGTCATGGAACTTGCGCCATGGTCACTCAATCAACACACGGCAGAGGCAGGATTCGAACCCACGCCTTCTGATTGTGAAGTCTGACTCTCACCTATGTCCTTCTAGCCATCCAGGATCATCTGACGCCTGTGCAGCCCTCACAGAAGGCTCAGAAACAGGCAGTGTCTTAGGCACTTAAATGATTTTGGTAACGGGAGAGTAAGGGGACACTGGCAACCTTAAAGATTACCATGGTGACCTAGGTGGTGGAGGCGCATGTCTTTAGGTACTCGGTAGGCAGAAGCAGGTGTAGCTCTGAGTTCAAGACCGGCCTGACCTACAGAGCTAGTTCCAGGATAGCATAAGCTACACTGAGAAACCCTGACTTAGAGGAAAAACAAAAAACAAAAACAAAAACCAAAAAAACAAGACTGTCAGGGTGGCCATGGGAGTAGGCCTGTGCAGCAGCAGCAGGAGGTGGGTGGACAGTTTCTCTGATGTCCTTTGGGGCTATTCTGCTCTTTCCAACACAGATGTTTTCAACACGACGGTAACAGACCCAGTTTCAAAGTCTGGTAACAGCGCTTGTATCCGGAAGTGAGCAGGAAGATTCTCGATGATGGGGCATCCAGAACACTTCTTGGAAGGGGGGGGTCTTTGTCCAATACATTCTAGACTCTGCATATGCATACACTAATGTCCAAAATCCTTATTTTTAAAAAAGAATTTGAGACAGGGTTTCACTGTGTAACCCTGGCCATCCTAAAATTTGTTCTGTAGACCAAGCTGGCCTTGAACTCAGAGATCCCCCTGCCTCTGCCTTCTGAGTGCTTATTTTTTTTTTTAAATTATTCAGTGCCCCACCCACTAAGGGACTTGGGCTGGGCAATAAGTGGGAAGTGAGGCCCTTTCTCTCTAGAGGGCTCTGCCTGCATCTGAACCAACCCCCAAAAGACTCTGGAAGTCTGGGAGACAGGGACACTGAGTCTTGGGGGCACCTCAGAAGATGGCTCAGTAAACCAACCGCTGTATAAAGATCTGAGTCTAGCCCCCAAAACACCCATAAAATCATGGGTGTGATGGTACATCCTTGTAATCCCTTGTACCTCCTCAGTACTGGGAGGTAGAGACAGGTGGCTCCCTGAGGCTCACTGCCCAGCCAGCCCAGAGTAACTGTGAAAGCTCCAGGTTACCAAGAGGCTCTGCCTTAAGGATGCTTCCCAAAGAACAACATCTGAGGTTGTCCTCTGGCCTTCAGAGCACATGTCCATGTGCATACGCATGCACATACACAAGCACCCACATGAACACACGTATACATGCACACACGAAACCAGAGGAGACACTAAGATTCACGCTCACTGCTGTGCAGACTTCTCTCTGACCACCAAGGCAGCCTACAGGGCTCCATGGGCACACGGAGCCATCATCTCGCCAGGCCCAGACACCCCCGCCCCAGCCTGTGGTCACCTCATTCCGGGAAGTCTACAATGACAGGAAAGGCAGCAGCTCCCGTTTCTCCACATGAGGCACAGACAGCTTCACCTCCTCATTGGATCTCTATTTTGTGCATCATTTTTGTAACACACAGGGCTGAGGCCCGGACCACTTTATTACAATGGACTCGTAACAGCAACGTACATCCAGGTCACTGCTAGCCCAAGCCACCCCTCCAAGAGAGCACTCCCATCCACTTAGGTCACACTCCACCAGCAAACTAGTTCGAGGCGCCTTGCCTTGTCTTCTTATTTCGAGTTTTCTTTGGGCCAGATAAGAAATCTATTACTCCACAAGGTCTGCCTCCTGCTAAACTTTCCCTAGAAACTGGCCACCCTGTCTCAGAAGCATCTCAATAAACTGACTCAGCCAGCCCATTGGCAGCTCTCCCCAGCAGTATGCCTTCTACATCCATGATCCCTCTCACTTACTTCTTCCCAGTCGAGTCTGTCCTCAAATGAACTGCGTGCTTGCACACATGGCCCTGCCCACTTTTCATCAGTGCAGGAGAGAGCGGTGCCCTGTTGCATCTGGTAAAAGGCACTAGACCCGGACTCTCTGAGATCCAGGGGCTGCCTGTGACCAGCCCTCGGCTCGTTGCACCTTCTATGACACATTGGCCTAGTCATTACTTGTTCACATGGCTTCTCAGAGGATGCCGGGAGCTCACTGTAAGCCTCACACAGCTGAAGTTCTTCTGGATCGGAGACCGTGAAGAAACCGCAGGGCCTACAGATAACAGCCAGCACTGAGGCCTGAGACACAGTGAGTGCACTTAAAGGACTTTCATATGAACCGAGGAGGGGGCTCAGTGGCTAAAGTCCTTGCCACAAAAACATGATCTCTAAACCTACATATAAAAAAGCCACATATGGTAGACATCTCAGGGTTGGGAGAGTGGAGATGGGCAGTCCATTGGCCGTCTAACCTAGGGCACTTGGTGAGTTTCAAGTCGCTGAGAGATCCTGCTTCAAAAAATAAGGCTGGTAGTGCCTCTGGTCTCTTGCACATCCCGTGCACATGTACGCATGAAACTTCACAAAGATACATACAAGGGGGAGGAGGGGCAGAGACAGAGAGACAAACTGCAAGGGAGAGGAAGAGGGAGAGAGCCGGTTGTGTTCCAGAATTGGCGTGTGTGTATACTGTCTGCCTGGGAACAGACCTAGGGAATGCTGGGATTCATCGCTCCAATAGATGGGACAGCCATAGTAGCCAGCACTGGCTAAAACCTCCTGTAAACGGGGTGTTGGACACACCACCTCTTTGATCCCAGTCACCGAGGCTACAACCCTGCTCTGGAGAAGCACATTACATAATTCGTCCCTCAAGGCAACCTTTGAGGTGTGGTCTATGGTCGTGGCCCATTTTACAGAGGAGGGAATTAGGTGCAGAGAGACAAAGTGACTTGCCCCAGAGTCCCCCCCAGGTCAATGTGAGTTAGAAGAAGCAGAGCGAAAGCAGGCATCCTGCAGACCCCACCCCTCGCTCTCCGGAAGAGAGCAGGCAGGGTGAGCAGTGAAGTTCCTGGACTCTACAGGATCAAAACAGCCAGGCTGTGCACTCAGTCCAGCCACTGTTTCCAAAGATGGGGCTGAGGAGAAGTTCTCAGTCTCCGCCGTGTCTCGACTCGCATGGGGGCCTTTCCTTCCCCACTCTGGACGCGTTTCCCAACCAGGTGCTCTGGTCACTTCCTACCAGGCGGTGATGATCTGATTCCTCACTTCTGCTCCCTAAAGCCCCCAAGTCACGCCGAGCCCAGGACCTTTACCCTGGAACACGGGGAAGAGCCTCCTGCCTCCCAGGGCAGGGCGCTTTGTCACTGCAGCTTCAACTCTACTGTCCCTGCCTCGGCTTTCCCCAACTACTTGATGCCATCTCCTCTTGTCACTTGACACCATCTGAAAATAAGTGTTTTAAATTGGTTACCTGGTTATTGTCTGTATGCCTCAGGCTCCAGGACATGATAGCAGAAACCGTGTCTGACTCCGCCCCCGCCCCCCACCCAGTATCTCCAGCACCAAGAACTCAGTTTGGCACTAAATAACTTAATGAATGTCAGATAAGAAGATCTAGACTTAACAGCCAAAACTCTGGACCACTCGACCTTGGCAAGCCACCCTACCTTTCTGAGCCTCGGTTTCCTCCTCTGCCTCATGAGGAGAATAGACCACGCACTACACTCCAATGACCCTTCCAGGACAGCTTGTCTTAGAAAGCCAGACCTGGAACCCACCCAGTTCAGTCCATCCAAAACAGGCAGCTAGCCAGGGTCCGGGCAGTGGCTACTCTGTCCCCACCTCCACCTATGTCCCTGCCCAGCCACACAGCCCTCTCACTCCCCCACCACAGAAACTGTTAATGAAGTGCGCACTGCTCGATGCGGCTACAATTACGGGGGCTAAGAATAAGGCGCTGACATCAGCCTCGTCAGTTTCCAAGTGAATCAGAAGGGGAGGGGGGGAGGAAGGAGGAGGGGAGTGGTGCTCCAGAGCTGTCAAGTAGAAATAGCACAGTGTTAAATATAATCCAGTCCTGGCCTACATCATTCTGCAGAGGCAGGTGATGGCTGGGCCCTCAGGGCTAGGGCAGACAACTGGATCCTTCAAGGAGGTCAGCATAGCCACAGCTGCGGCTGGCCAACTGATGGGGACCATCCAGGAATGGTGGCCTGGAGCAGGCTGCCAGTCCCTGGGGTGTTTATAGAAGCCAAACAGACCCTTGCACCATGACCTGTGCCATGTGCTATTGTGAAAGCCCCTTCCTACATAGAAGGAACTCATCTCCAGCACTAGAAGGTAGCCTCCAGGGAAGTATGGTTGGGCTAGGATCACCACCCACAAATGACTCCAGATGAGTAGGGCTCAGCATCTGTAAAATGGGCACATGTGTAGCAGCAGTCAACACCTCTGTTGCTATAGAACTCCGAAGAAGCACTTCAGTCATTTCATTTTTTTTTTAATCTCCCTGAGAGATGCTCTAACCAAGATCATTATCCTTCCCCCAACGCAAGAAGGTGAAGGGATTTGCTTGAGGCCACTGGGCATGGAATCAAATTCAAGCTTCACACAAAAAGATAGCAAATGGGCGGTGGGGGGGGACTAGAGAGATGGCTCAGTGGTTAAGAGCAATGACTGCTCTTCCAGAGGTCCTGAGTTCAAATCCCAGCAACCACTTGTAATGCGATCTGATGCCCTCTTCTGGTGTGTCTGAGGATGGCTATAGTATACTCATACACAATAAATAGTTTTTTAAAAAATAAGATAACAAATGGTACAGACCGTGGGAACTGGTGGGGCTCTTTTCTGGTAGATTTTTTTTAAAGCTGTGAGATGATGGTTGTTGGGTAGAAGGTTGGAGGCAGAGAAGAGCAGCTGGGGGTAGGGGTGAGAGTGGAGGGTGGGGAGTGAGGGGTGGCTGCCTTCTTAGCCCAGTCTCCTCCACAGTCCAACTGCCCCCAACTCAGCCGCCAGCTGGGGCGCTGGAGAGTGGCAAGGAGGAAGGAGGGGCCTCGTTCCCCAAAAAGAACCAAGGTAGATGGTGGACCTTTCCTTTCCCCTCCCCACCAAGCAGAGCCACAGGAAGCTTGGTAGGTGCAAACCAAGGAAGTTGGAGCTGGAGGAGGGGAAGGCAAAATCCCCAAGGAGGGTAGTAAAGGAGAGAGCTCTGGGGATCAGAGAGGACCCTAGCAGCAGCCTAAGACTTGCACAAGGGTATGTGTGCATATTTGTGTGTGTGTGTGTGTGTGTGTGTGTACATGTGTGGGTGTTTGTGTGAGTGTACGTGTGCATGTGTTCCTGCACCTGGCTCTCCTGAGATGATCCCTTTATCATGATTAGATTGAAGTGCCTTAATCTACATGTTCGCCTTACGGCTCAACTTGAACTAGAGAGGCACTTGGCTTGAGACACCACCAGGCTTCAGTTTTCTAAATCTAGAATGCTTCCCAGTCTCGAATCTACAGAAGATTATGAAGCTGGGTGTGGTGGTGCAAACCTGTAACCCAAGCTCAGGAAGCTGAGGCAGGAGGACCACATGTTTGAGGAAAGCCTGGGCTACACAGCGAATGCCTGGCCAGCTAGGGCTACTTCGTGAAACCCTTTCTCAAAAGCAAAGGAGGAGATTACAGTTCTAGGTGGCAAACTGGGGGGTTGGGTAGTAGATGGCAGAGAAGAAAAGGGCACCGGGAGTGGCCTCCCCTGGGGTGAGGGAGGGTGAGGAGGCTCTGGAGCTTAGACTCAGGGCTTTAACGGGACCCCATTATGAAGATCTCCTAGGGTCTCCCTGCATCATGCATGCAGCCCAGCCCCCCTTCTGGAGCTGAAGGACTCAGTCTGTTCCCACCATTTTTAGGGGAAGGATGGGGGCAGCAGGACATTTTGTTTCCCAGATGAAGCTCAGGTCAAATTTCAAGGACAAAAGTTAGCACTTGCCTGGGAAAGAAAACTCTGCCAAATCCTGCAAATTTAGGAGGGAGGGTGAGGCTTCAATGTGGTCATTCCAGGTGCCTGGGGGTGCTGGCAGGAACTGCAACCCTGATTCCCCCTGCCAAGATCTGTCTGGCAGGAAATGGGGGAGCTTCACATCCTTAAAGTAGCTCAAACAACCACCTCCATTTCCCCTCTGTTCAAAACCGGGGGTGGGGATGAGGGCTGTGGTACCAGTTGTGGATCCCACCCACCATGCTCCCCTCGAGAAGATTTGGTCTGAGCGGAAGAGGGAGGCGCCACGAAAGGCTTCCCAGCCCAGAGATGTGGCCTAAACTGCTAGGAAAGGGACTGGTAGCCGGGCTGGTGTTGCCATGGTAACTTCCTCCCAGAGCTGGATCGAAGCATCCATCCTATGGGCAAATCAGAGCTGGTTGCTCCAGCTTCTCCTCCCTTCTCCTGGGCGGGAGGGGTAGAACTAGCCGCCAGATCACTTGGTCAGGCTCAGGAAGGAACACCAGCCTAAGGTCCAGACCCTGATGTAACAACCGCTTTTGGTATCTACCAGGAAGGGGCTACACCCCTGCTCCCCATCTACACCCCCAAGGAACTGGCACGCGGTTGTGCGACAAATAAACTGATTAGAAAGAAGAGGAAAACCGATAAACCAGAATGCTTCCCACCTTCCTTTGGCTTTCAAGCCCCCGAAATACCCACCTTTTAAGCACTCCAAAGAAGGGAGGCCCAGCTCTACCACTATAAACTACAACGCAATAAAATTAGCCCATTAAAAGGATGACAGTTAACATTTTGAGAATCAGGATTTTTCTTTGCCCAAATGCACAGGAGTCTTCTTTATGGCCATGCTCAGCGACAACTCTCACTTGTTAATAAGACAGAGCAGAACCAGCACGCACTGAGACGTGCCAGGTACCTCGCCAGGCACCGTGCTAAGACGTTGCATATAGCAAGCAGCACAATTAAAAGCAAGTGTGCTTGAATCAATTTGTCCAGATTTGAACCCCAACTCCCTCACTTCCGGGCTAAATGACCTTGAAGGGATTGCTCTGCCTAGACCTCAGTTTTCTTATCTGAAAACGAGAATGTTATACAGGATATTAATTTTATGGAGAATGTTATGAGCGAAGATTAAAATTATGCATTTTAAATACCTAGAAAGACATGCAGCACATGGTAATAATTTTTAAAGCGTTGACCCAATGGAGTCTACTGGGAATACTGTTATTTTTCCTCCTCATATAGGTGAGGAAAACAGGGTCACACATCTAGCTCCTCCCCACCCTAGCTGCAAACCATGGCCAGTAAGGCTGAGCAACAAAGATGTGGCCACAAATATCCCAAGTGTCCCTGAGTGCCTGCCTCTCTAAAGCCCCAGTGTCCTTGGGAACAAGGCAGGCACTAGCAACATCTGAGAGGTATCCAGAACATCTGAGGGAAGATTCCTCCTGACAGGCATTGTAGCAACCTGCAGCGATCCTTTCCTTGGGCTCCGGGGTGCTAGAAAGACAGACAGCAACCTCTTCTTCCCCCACCGCCTGACACTCCTAAGTCCAAAGCAGGGATCTGCTATGCCCCATTTAAAGCTAGGGAGAAGTCTCCTCCTCAGCCTATGACTCAGGAAGCTAGCTGGAGACAACATGAGAACCTTGAAGATGACTCTGGCCTAATCCAGTAGATGGGAAAGATGTGTCAACATGAATTGGAAGCCACAACTAAAGGGGAGGCTCTTGTGTGAACCTGAAGCCTGTCAGGGACACACTCAGAAATGGCACTGCCAAGGACAGAGTCAAAAGGGGGCCAGCAGGAGAGGGGAGGAGGCCAGAGGAGCCAAGTCTGCACAGAACACTTCTCATTAGGCCAATCCTTGTGCAGGACCCCAGACCCTATTCTGCTGCCTTTAGACATTACTTAGCTCAGTGCTGTTTTAAAGGAAATAAGCCTGAAAGGTTTCTTTTAGGAGAAAATGGATGAGATGAGATGATCAAGAGAAATTCAACATCCAGACAATGGTCCTTACTTCCCACTTCCACGAGCCCCTCATTATTCTACCGGGTATGGAAATAGACTTTTTCCCTGTACCTCCCAAGCTCCAGGCAGCCACAGGGATGAGTAGAGAGGGAGCCTGAGATGTCCAAACAGAACCCTGGGCTGCCAACTGCTCCCCAAGGCCTCCTCACCTGGGAACCATTTTCTGCACAGTGAGATCTGGCTTTTTAAAATTCCTCCTCCAGCAAGAGAAGCCACTGGTGTTCTGAAGGGAGCCAAAAGCCTGGTTCTGTTCTCAGCTTTGTGCAGGAGACACCAGATGACCTTGGTTTACGCATACACACACACATAGACGAATGCATACCACACACCAGGGCTTCAGTCATTTATACTCAACCACGGATACCCAGTCCCCACCCCATGGATTTGGGCCCTAGGAGGGCTGAAGAAGATGATCTCTAGGTCTCTTACAAGTGAAACACAAGAATTTGAAGAAACTCGCTTAGAAGGGGGGAAATTAGACTGATGTTTAGAAATCCTGTTAATAGTGTCAATGAAGTTGTCTTTGACTCAACTGAGACCTAGAGCAGGTCCGCAGTAAGAGCCAAGGTGTCCGACCCGCAATGTGTAGCATGACTTTGGAGAAAAAGCAAACCATGCCTGGCTCAGGTGCTCCTTGCCCTCCTGCCCAGCTGGTCCCCTGAGACACAAGGAAGTGGCCTGAGGAACTTTGGGAGAATGCCCTGCCACCAAGCCTGCTCTCTCTCCACGGATGCTCCAAGACTTGCCCGGCCTTCATCCCTGCAGCCAGCCCAATTTCCTCTCTCTGACTTAGCTGCAGTAGAGGCCACTGTATCAGGGACCCCGCCCCAATTCCACCTCCCCTAGTCTTGTCTAGAATAACAATTCAACACTCCTCAGCTCTGTGAGGGGGAAGATGAGCTCCTGAGTCTCAGCTATTCGGTCTGTAAAATGGTGAATCCACAGACCAGATGGGTGATAACCATCGTAACCCCCAACTCCTATCGCCAGGTCCGTAGAAAATTCTGTCAGGTGTTGGCCTCGACTGTTACCATTCCCCCACCACCTGGCTCTGGGGAACTTTCCTCTTCCCATCTTTCTTCCCATAGGTGACAGCCTATTACCCACCATTCCATCCCATAACAGAACTGAGACAGAAAACGCCTGCAGGCAGAGAGTTGAAACCTGAACTCTTGAATTCGCTAAATTGTGACATTTTGGGGGTAGTGCATACATGATTTCTTTTCCTCTTAAGAGATCATCCGTGTATTTTAATCAGTATCGAACCCACTTGTTCTTACACACACACTTACACACACACTTCTCTTCCTCACCCACCCTTCATTAACTTCAAATTCTCTCAAATTATCAGTTTGAAAGCCATTTCACTCCACCCTCCCACCACACAGAGCCTTGTAACCGAGGCAGTGTTAACTGTACTTCCTGGTGAGGAAACTGAGGCTCGGGTTGGCATGACTTGTCCAAGGTCACAGCTTATATGGAGAGAGTAAAGACTGGAACCTGATTCTAACTCCTAATCTTGGCACTCTTTGGGGGAACTCTCACCCAAACCTTCTAGGTACCCCCACCTGTTGTTGGATTCCCCTTTTTATCCAAAACCAAGCTCAATGCTCTCAGTACCCTCTGCCTGGTTCCAGTATCCATGAGCTGGCTTCCTCCCAACCCTTGGGCTGTGGCTACCGGTTTTTTTGTGGGGTGTGTGTGTGTGTGTGTGTGTGTGTGTGTGTGTGTGTGTGTGTGTTTTCAGGCCTAGAAGCTAAAGGTTTGACTTGAAGGTTGGCAGCTGGGTTCAACCCACCCCAAAAAGGCCACTCCAGGGACAAGATCACCTGAAGTCAGGGGCGCACACTGAAGGGTGCGCTGGTGTAGTTAGCACTTACACTACCTAGCACATCCCTGGAGAGGAAGGAGGAAAGACCAGCAGACACCGGGCCAGTTCTGTGTGGCCCGCCCCAATCTGATTAGAGTCTGGAGCCCCAGCCTGTGGGGGAAGGGATTGAAGAACAAATCGGGACACTAGAGGCTTTGGCTGTCGAACAAGGGGGTCTTGGGCAGGGAGCCTCTAGATGCAGCTAAGACAAAGACCTCAGAGAGGTCAGGTCTGTGCGCCACCTCCAACGACCAGGAGCACGTCGGAAGCTCAGGGGTGAAGCGGCCTAAACCCCAAGATCTGACTAGGGAGTCTATACCAGACTTGGGTGGTGGCAAGACCAGTTGAGAAACAAGTCTGGGAGGGGGTCGCAGAGGAATCCTGTAGGTGCACATAAAAAAGGAGACTTGGGTCCAGGAGACCGAAGGGCCCACTTGCGCAAGAAGGATGAATGCAGATGTTCAAGGGGTCCCTGGGGCGCAGGAGGGGGGGACAGAACCAGAACTCCTCCTAGACCCCTGGGGTCCTGAGGGAGTGGGAGGGGCCCCTGGGTATCTATCCGAGTAGGATCGAGAAGGCAGCGGAGCCAGTGGCCGCCTCTCCGGAGCGCCCCGGGTCCCCGAGGGTCCCTGGCTTCTGGACCCGGAGACAACCCCCCCGGGGTGGGTGGACCGCAGCGCGCTCACCTGCGTCCTCATCATCGAAGGAGTTCATGCACGGGAAGTAGATGGCGAGCGCCTCGAAGGAGGCGGACAGGCTGAGGCGGCTCTGCGAGCGCTCCATGCCCGCGCCCGCGCCAGAGCCTCGGCCGCCGCGGCGGGGGCAGGCAGCAGCGCCCCATTCTTGACGCGGGGAGTATGGCGCGCGGCGTGGTGGCGGCGGCCGGGGCTCCGCGGGCGGGCGGCGGGGCTGGCGGCTGGGCGCAGAGGGCCGGACACTGGCGGCGCGTGGAGCAGGGAGACGCGCGGTGCTGCGGCGGTGGCGGCGGCGGTGGCGGTGGCGGTGGTGGCGGCGGCGGCGGCGGTGGCGGTGGCGGTGGTGGTGGTGGTGGTGGTGGCGGCGGCGGGCGCGCTCTGGCCCGCGGCGTCCCCAGCCTGCCTGCCGCGCAGGGCGGGCCGGAGCCGAGCGCCGCAGCCAATCGCCGAGGCCGGGGGGGGGCGCCGCGAGCGGGGCGTGGGAGCCGCGAGGGTGCGGGCTGCGCCGCCGCCGCCAACCCGGCAGGTGCACGAGCCCGCCGCAAGGCTGTCTGCGCCCGGCTGCTGCGGCTGAACCTCCAGTACCCGCTCTGACCCGTGGCTGTCAGTCCTCAGACTCGCTCCTGAGGCAGGTGTCCAGTAACCCCGATTTGTGCAGGCCTCACCCAGATAGCCTCAGGCGTCCAGAGGGACACAGTCCAAGAAATCTAAGAAACCTGCCAGGTACGCAAGCACCCACAAGGATGTATTTGCTAGGCAAAAGAGATCTCGGACTCCCTCACACCCGGAGACGGAGGGACACCTGGACAGACACCTTGACAGATACCTGAACAGACAATCTATAGACACTCAGTGACTCGTACAGACATAGTGGCAGAGAGACCCACTGGCAATTTCAGAGGGTCCACAGAGACCTGCAGAATCACAGGGAGCAACAGGCAGGCGGGACATGTCCTCCCACTCCCGCATAGTGGAGACCCAGAAACCCCACAGTAGTTTGCACAGATACACACCTTCTCATGCACCCACACTTGCTTGCAGACACATCCTAGAAGTCTCTCTCAAAGAGAGAGCATAGCTCCAGACCACCTCAGACACTTAGCACCCCTCCTCCTGTAGTGATCTGTCCCAAAAACTGGGACAGCCACCCTCGAAACACTCATACCTATAGACACAGCCATACAGACTGAGTCACTCACAGGGATGGATTCATTCTGATGCACAGACACCCTCAGACTCAAGATCCCGAGACACTGCTGCAGGCTCACACTGGCACACACTCTCAGACACATTCTGATGACCACGGTCCCCCGAATCACACCCACAGGAACAGATTATCAGAGCAGGAGTAGAAACAGACAAGCTCAATTGCAAACCCCCTCTGCCCTCCAAACCTGAATGGCCAGAGGCCCGCTCTACAGCAGAAGTGACTGCCCTTTTCAGGTGTTCTCACCCCTCCCCTGAAGCAGCCGTCTGAGATGGCCTCGGGAAAGGACTGCTCAGTCCTTCCTTTCCAAGTGGCCTAGGGTGAGCCCCTCTGTCTCACTAACCTATTTTCTCATCAGACAACAGGAACCCTCTGTTTTGGATGGTTGTATTTCTGTTGATTCCTAGCCAACCAAGTAGCTTAAAAGCAACAGACCTTTTATTAGTATACAATCTGTCTAGATTGTAAGTCTGGGCAGCTGAGCCGGGTTCTCAGAATGTTACAAAGTATTAGTGAGGTGTGGCTTGTTACTACTGGCTTTGTAGAAGAATGGGATTCCAGGATCATTCAGATACCAGCAGGATTCAGTTCCCTGTGGCTATAGGACTGATGTCTATGGATGCCCTTACACATGGGCTTTCCGTATTCAAAGCTACTACGGGACGAATGGGTCCTTCTCATGTCTGTGATGTCTTTCCCTAGTCCCACACAGTCAAAGGGTAGAGGTCCCTGGACCATCTCCTCAATTCTGTCATCTCACTGAGTACCTGGCACAAAGGAGACACTACTCAAGCCTCTTCCCCTTTCCAGGAAACAGACTCTGACCTTGAGAACAACAGAAATATGAGAATGTTCCACCCATAATCACCCCACCTTGGTAAATGGAACCTCGCTCTTTCTAGTCATTCAGAAACCATACATCTCAAAGCAGCTGCTGCTGCTGCTTCTTCTTCTTCTTCTTCTTCTTCTTCTTCTTCTTCTTCTTCTTCTTCTTCTTCTTCTTCTTCTTCTTCTTCTTCTTCTTCTTCTCCTCCTCCTTCTCCTCCTCCTCCTCCTCCTCCTCTCCTCCTCCTCCTCCTCCTCCTCCTTCTTCTCCTCCTCTTCTTCTTCATCTTCTTCTTCTTCCCTCCTCCTCCTCCTCCTCCTCCTCCTCCTCCCTCGCCCCCCCTCTGCCCACCCCCAGGGCCTAGTAGGTACCAGGCAAAAAAGTGTCATTAAACCAGCTTATGAGGGCAGGGTCCTCAGCACCTCTCTCCCCCATTTTACAAAGAGCTGGGGCTTGCAGAGGGGACCTGATGTCCCCAAGATCACAAGGAAAGGATGAGATTGGAGCCTGTGTCAGCCCAGTTCCAAAGTTTGCGTATTTTCCACTGCTCCTAACATGGGGGCAAATTCATTCAGGAATGCACATGGGAGGGGGCTGTGGGAAGTCACTGAACTAGGGAAGAAATCCCAAAGACCCAAGAGGAAAGTCGGAGACTAAATATTGAAAACGGCATACAGATCCTGAGCTGGCCTTTGGACAGTCAAATGCCACCTCACCACTGATCAGTAGGACCTCTGGGCTGCTCCTAAAAATGTGTGAACAAGGGCTGGAGAGATGGCTCAGTGGTTAAGAGCACTGACAGCTCTTCCAGAGGTCCTGAGTTCAATTCCCAGCAACCACATGGAGGTTCACAACCATCTGTAATGGGATCCAATGCCCTCTTCTGGTGTGTCTGAAGAGAGCAACAGTGTACTCACATAAATAAAAAATAGATAGGATAAATCTTTTCTAAAACTGTGTGGGCAATGTTTGCCCAAGCCCCTGCCCTTAAATCCAGATGAAGCTCAGTGACTGTGTTTTAACCAGAAGAAGACAGGGATGCTGCACATGAAATTCCCAAAGGTGGATCAGAAAGGTCCTGCAGCTTCCTCCTGGTTTGCTCGGGCTCCAAACTCTGGGAGAAGGCAGCCTCTACCCAAGATGCCTAGGTATGGGAAGACTCCATGCTGGAGATGCCATAAGAAAGCCCCACGTACCTTCCAGCCATTAGCCAGCCTCGCCAGGCCTTGTGAGAGCACCATCCTGGGGCTCATTCTGGTTGAACCTTGATACAACCACAGCTGGCACCTGCTGGCAGCCGAGTGACAGACACTGAGTATTTGCTGCCCCACTGAGCCCTTCCTGAGCATATGTCAGCCTAGAGATCATATTTTATACCACATTGGAACAGCAACCTTGAACAAGTGGATCAACCTCCCTGGGCCTCGGTTTCTCCAAATGTAAAACAGAGACCCGCAACGTGGGTCTCACTATCAAATGAGTCCCTCAGCCTGGCGCTCTACACGTGTGAGTTTATGTTCTAATGTCCACAGCTCCTCACCTGTCAGAACCTGGCACACACAGCAAAAGGAACCTGAAATACCATCAACTGGCTCATCTTGGGGAGAGGGAAACTGAGGCTCGGAAAGGCACATGTGGGCAGAACTGTTGAAAGACAGAGACCTCTTGCTGGTTCCATCATGATCCGGGTCACCTGTACAACTGACCAGGGCCTCGGGAGGCTCCTGTGGGTAGCACAGATGATGCTGACTCTAGGGAAAGAAAACAGTCTGGGGGCCAGTGAGATGGCTGAGAGGGTAAAGGCAACTGTCACCAAGTCTGACAACCAGAGTTTGATCCCTGTGATAGACCCAAATGGTAGAAAGAAAAAAAAAAAAACCTTCTCGTTGTTCTCTGACAATTTTAAGGGTCACACTTCCCTCCCCCATGTGCACAAACTGATTCTCCTGTTGTTGTTGCTGCTGCTGCTGTTGTTGTTGTTTCACATTTTTGAGGCAGTGTCTCACTATGTAGTTCTGGCTGTCCAGGGACTCACTCTACAGACTAGGCTGGCCTTGAACTTACAGAGCTCTACCTGCCTCTGCCTCTGGGGTGCTGAGATTAAAGTTGAATGCCACTATACCCAGCTCTGTTTTGTTTTTGTTTTTGTTTTTGTTTTTTTTTTAAAGAAAAGAAAACCTAGTCAGCCTTCAGTGTGATTTCTCCTTTCAGGGTTAGCTCGTGGCTAATGTTCTAAGAATAGGGTTTGTATTTATACGCCTAAATATTTGATCCCTTATAAAAATGTAGTTTCATCATTGGAAATGTCACAGCCGGCCACTTGGACCTGAGTGTGAGAAAGGCTTGAAGAACAAATTTGAGAGTGAGAGGAGGCTTGGGATTGTGGGTGGGGACTAGTGAGAGTTGATCCTACGGAAAGGCAATATGGAAAACCAGAGGAGAGCTTCCAGTTTAGAGGCAGAGAAATGGAGAGCGCCACAGGCTGGTGACTGGGGCTGAGGAAGCATTGCCTGGGGCACTTCAATGCCCCTCCTTATTTTGGATGTGTGGTCTGTCTTGGAAAAGTCCTTTCAGGATTCTCCACTAAGAAATAAAGACAATGAGCTGGAGAGATGGCTCAGTGGTTAAGAGCACTGACTCCGCCTCCAGAGGTCCTGAGTTCAATTCCCAGCAACCACATGGTGGCTCACAACCATCTGTAATGGGATCTGATGCCCTCTTCTGGTGTGTCTGAAGACAACGACAGTGTACTCATATACATAAAACAAATGAATCCTTTTTTTTTTTTTTTTTAAGAAACAAAGACAAGGAGTTTGAGAGATAGGTGAGTTGGTAAAATGCTTACAAGTCCGGAGAACTGGGACCAGACTCCCCAGACATGTGTCTATAATCTTAGTACTACTGAGGGGAAGATTGCGACATCCCGGGAACTCACTGGCCAGTCAGTCCAGCTAAACCACAGAGCTCCAGGTTCAGTGACAGAGCCTGTCTCGAAAACTAAGGTGGAGAGAGAGTGACCGAAGGAGACACTTTAGGTCAACTTCCGGCCTCCATGTGTGCATGCGCTAACACATGAATGCAGGAGCCTGTCCATGTGCGTGTGCATATGGGAGAGCGGGAACACACACACACACACACACACACACACACACACATACACACACACACACACCAGAAAAAGATCAGACATACAGAGCATGCATGACATTTACTGAGCAGCCACTGAATAGAGTTTCTCGGTGCCTATTGCATGAATTCTGTATCAAGAACTCAGGAGACGGAGGCAAATAAAACAAGCCCAATCTCTGCCTTTGTGGGGTTTGTAGTCCGCCAGTGATCACCGACATTATGTAATAGTTCGATTGTGTCAAATTTAATTACAACTATGATGAAAGGTATGTAGCATAGCCCTGTTTTATAGTATTGCACATCTCTATTTTATAGTATTATGGGAGTTGAGTGGGCAGACCATAACTCTGCCAAGGATTGAAGGCCATCTGCCCTGGGGAAGTGATATTCAAGCTGGAGATGCTATCTACTAGGGCCCTGGTGTTGTAGCAATAAATAAAACACAGCCAGTGACTTCATACTTACAGTTTTTTTTATGTGCATGGGTGATTTGCTTGTACGGTTATGTCTGTGGTTTGCCTGGATGCCTGGTGCCCACAGAGGTTAGGAGAGGTCATTTGGGACTCTGTAACTGGAGTTATAGGTGGTTGCGAGCTGCCATGTGGGTTCTGGGAACTGAACTCAGGTCTTCCGGTAGAGTGGCAAAGTGCTCTTAACCTCTGAGCATCTCTCCAGCCCTCCCCCATGTTAAAATAACGCCAGGGCTGTTCCGAGGGTGCACAGGATTTGGAGTGGATCCAAGGGAGTGCCTTCCCCTCTTCTAGGTAGGCAGCTGGGTCTTGGTTTGAACCAAAATACCATTGATTGTTTTTTGCTTTTTCAACAAAGGCAGACAGCTGAGAGAGAATATCCCTCTGACGGGTGACATGGAGGGGCACAGAGAACTGTGGATCTGAGGCCAAATGGAAGGATGTGGTCAAGACTTGTATGGGAGGCAACAAAGTTCCAGGCCAAGAGGTTGTGTAAACGGGAATAGGTGGTGTTTTAAATTAGGTGAGGGACCAAGATAAGGCTGATTTTCTGAATGTCTAGAGACAAAAATGACAGGTGGGCAGAGCCCCTATTCTTCATGCCCCTCTACCCTAAGCTGAGGGAAGAAGCCCTTACATCCTACATGATTCACAAAACCATAGTTTTGGCCTAGAAAAAATAGACAGGGGCTGGAATGCAGCTAAGCTCAAAGTGGGTCTGTGTGCGGCTGGATCAGCAAGAAAAAAATGGATTTTGGCTATGCCTGTGTTCTGTCTGCTTGGGTAGGAGCGTGCGTGCGTTCCTGTGTGTGTGTGTGTGTGTGTGTGTGTGTGTGTGTATGTGTGTACATGCACGAATGCACATGTGAGTGTGTGATCTCTACTTATGTGTGCACACCTATGTCCTCATCTGTGCAACAACGACCTTGTCTCTGAGTATGTCCTTGCAAGGTATACACCCTTGCCCTAAGTGTGTCCAGGGCATTTGTATGTTTTGTGTGTGTGTGTGTGTGTGTGAGAGAGAGAGAGAGAGAGAGAGAGAGAGAGAGAGAGAGAGAGAGAGAGAGAGAGAAATTGAGGGCACATACTCCACGAATCCCGGTTTTGTGCAGCTCAGTGTCTGCTTGAGTATCTCCTGCTGATGGCGTGTCCTTTTCAATGTCTGCTGTCTCTAAGTGTATCAGTGTCTGAGTGGGTGTAACTGGGCTGGGCTAGCTATATTTATGTACAGTGTAAGATTTCTGTTCTTGTCTCTCTTTGCATCCTGGTTGATGTAAGTGCATCCTAGACTATGTGTGACTACTGCTGTATGTGACCTTGACCGTGGAGGCTGGAAACTGGAAAGGAAACACTTGTATTTTCTTGGGTAAATATCTGCCTTCAAAATGTCTAAACTATAACACAAGGATGTTTAGAATGCAGATATTAAAGACTTTAATGAGCTCAAATTCTAGCTACCTATCTGTTAACTTATTCTTTCATCTATCTGACTATGCTGATAGCTAGTTACTCTGAGGTTATCTCTCAGACAAATTACTAAACTCGGTGCCTCTGTTTTCTTATCTATAAAATGGGGCTGATGGGGCTGGAGAGATGGCTCAGCAGTTAAAAGCATTGGTAACTCTTCCAGAGGACCAAGTTCAATTCCCAACACACACATAGTGCCTTATAATCATCTTTAACTCCAGTCCTAAGAAAACTGATGCCCTCTTCTGACCTCCTAGGGCACCAAAAGCAATGTATAGTGTATAGATCTGCATTCGAGCAAAACAGTCGTGCATGTAAAATAAAATGAAATGAAATAAAATAACATGAGAGGAGTGACAAAGGCTACCTGATGGGGTTGGGGTAGCTGACAAGACGCATAAAACACTTAGTTGTGCCGTATGCTCCCTCTAAGTGCTCACTGGAATTATGGTTTTGGAGTGTGTGGTGTTTGTATATGTTCCTGTGGGTGTTTGCACAAGTGGAGGCAGAGGTTGATGTCACGCATCTTCTTGGATCAGTCTCCACTTTATTTTTTGAGACAAGGTCCTTCCCTGAACTTGAACCTCATCTATTTGACTAGGATGGCTGACTGATGAGCTTCAAAGATCTGTCTATCTCCCCCATCCCACTCTAGTTCTGAGGATATAGCCATACTGCTGGATCCATCATTTTACATGGGTGTTAGGGATTAGAACTCAGATCCTCATGCTTACCAATTAAACCCTTGCCCCAGCCCCTGTATTGACCATTTTACCATTTTTTATGCTTTGGTTATGACGTTTCCACAAATCCTCAGCAATTCATTCAGTGCTACCTCTGAGCTAGAAGGCGGTCAGGCCACCGCCCTCTGAGTGACCGTGGATGACCACCTCCTTGTAGAGATTCCAGGGCACCTAAATTTTCAAACACACCGAGAGCTGTGCAATCACACGGCAGAGCAGAATCCCAAAGCCTGAGACCGGCAAAGACCATTTAGGGTCATTTGGAAGGTAAAGTAGAACAGTAACACAGCTAGACTCATTCTTCTGTAGACTCAGGCTACTTCTGCCTCTGGTTGCTTCCTTCCTAAAGTTTCCAGTCTCTGCTCTCCTCTGAAGAAGTATCCATGAGAAGTCCCAGGCCAGGACACAGATTCTCCTGGTCTTCAATGCTGGACTTAACTCACTATTTGATAAAGGGAATGGAGTCAGGCTTCGCTACAGACTCGGGGGTTCTGGTGCACAAAGCAAATCTCCACTTGGGACAGCCATCCCCAAAAGGACATAGTCGCTTTGCCCAGGCTGTCTTCAACCAACACACACACATGGATGCACATGCATGCACGCACATCTGCTCATACACTCACATGCCTGCAAATATCCTCAAACTTATACCACAGAGACTCACAAAGTAGAGGGAAAGAACCTATGTAGAGGTGGTTCTGATTCCGTCCTGTTCCACAGTTGGTTCCTGATCTGTCAGTAAAGAAATCATAGGCCAATTGCTGGGTGGAAGGAGTAGGCGGGACTTCCGGGTCCATGAAGGGAAGGAGACAGCCACAAGGGAGGAGAGAAGAGTTTGCCACGATTCTGATGGAGAAAAGTTGACCAGCCACGTGAGATCTCAAAACGGAGAGGCCACAGAGGCTGCTCCTACAGGCTGACAGTCAGGGATGGACCCGAACAACTAAGTTTAGGGTAGGTGGAAGGTGCAGGATATGGTAGCACCTCCTTTCCGGGCAGGAGATAGTAGCACCTAGCAATTGTGTCCAAAAGCAAGTTGGAAATGAGCTACGTGTGTGTGCGTGTGTGTGCACGTGTGTGTTCGTGTGCATGTGTATCAGGTATAACCCCCCCCCCCCCCGCCGAATCCCTCTTTAGTAAGGGGCGGACCCTGGAAATCATCCATTTCAACTGTGCAGAATTTTGGCTGCCTTGACCTTGTACAGGTCTTGGGAGGATAACTCTCACTGCTGTGAGTTTCTGAGGTAGGGGATCATATTTTGTTGAATAGATGCATGAAATTCCTAGGCATGAAGAAAAAATTCGAATGTTCTTGCTTCTCTGGGAAACGAAGAAAGGATTTAGCAGAAAGTTATCATTACAGTTAATGACAATCCTGTCCTCATTTAAAAGAAAAGGTCAGGTGTTGCTTTAAAGAACATTTATTTTTTGACAATTTCATACATGCATGACATGTATTGTTGCCATCTCTCCCTCACTCCTTCTGAACTAACCTTCTTCCCATGAGCCCCTCCCACTGTCACATCTCCTGTTGTTTTGAGACCCTCAATGTTTGATCAAGGTTGCTTGTCTGAGCAGGAGTTGGGTGTTACTGGGGCACAGGCAAGGTACCAATGGCTATATCACTGAAAAAAAAATAATGATTCTCTCTTTTGCAGCAGCCATTAATTGCCCATAGTTCCTCAGGGAGGGGTGGGGCCTCAGGAGCCCCTCCATCTTCTGTGATAGACAGTTGATGGGTTCAGTCTTACACGGGCCTTGTGTAGCTAGCCACTGCTGCTGTGAGTTTGCGAGTGTGAAGGCAAAGGCAGACAGCATTCCCCAGCTCCTTCCCCATCCTCGGTCCCTTACACTCTTTCTGTCCTCTCTTCTCAGTACTCGATGAGCATTGGAATGAATGAAAGAGATGTCCAGCTTAGGGTTAGGTACTCGATCATCAATTCTTTTCTGCATTCTATGAGTCTCTGCACTGGCCGCTTCCCTTTACAAGCAGAAACTTCTCTGGCCCATGCTGCAAGCAGCACTCATGGGTTGCTGGGTCCTGCCCGGGCTCTTGAGTTTCTTCCTCACCCCTAAGAGATCCTCTGCTCATTCCCATGTATCATTCTGGGAGAGAAGAAATTACTATGTAGCAAAGAACAGTGAAGTCAAGACAATCACACAATAAACCTCGAAGACTAACTTGTTAATGTTTACTAAAATACTCAGAGCTGCGGCAGCCCTTGCTTGAGCAATTCACCATTTAACGCAGCACCCATCCAGGAACGTGTCCCGCCCTCTGCAGACAACCTTGCAGGTGTGCACATAGATAGTACATACGCGTGTGTTTTTGGGGAGCTGGAGGCGGTTCCGTTGTTAAGAACAGGTCTTGCCCTCCCGGAGGACCAGAGTTTGGTTCCCAGAACCTATGCTGGACAGCTCACAACCACACATGCAAACACACAACGAGATGTCAGTGTCAGAGGTGACTGCAGAACTAAGGTACAAGTGCCAAGGTTCGTGGTAGGTTCTTGCCATCCGCGACTTCAGTGACATAAAGCGCAACGTCACAAGGAGTTGGGAGCACATGCAGAACACACCTGGGGTGGTGCTACCAATGGAAACACGTCTCACTTCCCTTCTTGGGGTGAGAGAGTAGAACTTCCATTTAGTATTTCCCAAGCCGTAACTCAGCTGCTGAGCCAGTAGAGGCTAAGCCAGGAAACGCCCCAGCTGCGTGGAGGAGGTCAGCCCTTCTTTCCAGGGTCCACGCCTTCTTCCATAAACCAACTTTCTGAACCTGCCCTTTAAGGACTCCCCCAAACCAAAAGAAAGATACCTGGTGATGCTGTGGCTGACCCTGAAGAAACCATTCTCCAGGGCCTTAACCTCACTATGCGTAAGAAGGGAGTGAGTTAAGATGGTTGCTGGAGTCCCCACCCCCACACCCCACTCTGACAGATTATTAAGTCTTATTTGGTCTCCTTTCAAGTCTGTGATTGCTTCCCCAAGTGACACAGTGGCACAGGGAAGGGCTGGGGAGGACTGCAGCCGTCTCCCTTCCTTGGCAGCTTGTAAAGCACTTTCCAAAATCGTGAGAACCACTCCTCAGGGAAGAGGCTTCCAGGTCAGGCCCAGCTCAATCCCTTCAGTCATGTTTTCCATGTGTGTGGTGTCTTCAGCTGTCCACCAGAAACTTACCTCAGGTTCTAGAAAGCCACCGAGAGCAGTGGGAAGAATCATTGTGCTTTGGGAGTCTCTTATGTTCCTCTAACCAACAACTCAAGGAAAGGCACCATATTTCTTGACACTGGGGTTTTGTTGTATTGGGAGTGATTGTTGGAAAATGCACCATTGTGTGTGTGTGTGTGTGTGTGTGTGTGTGTGTGTGTGTGTTTATGCATGCATGTAAACTCCCACACATAGATGTATTATATGCTCTTTAGGTAAGTTTATAGAATAGCATTTCCCTGTGGCTTTTTCAAACATCCTTATTGTCGTTTACCTCTCCTCAATTCCTCTCCGTCTGTACTTCCCTTTTTCCCCATCCCAGTCAATCCCAACCCCATTATTCCCATCACCCACTTCCCAACACCAGTCACCTGCTCTGGCTAATGCATTTACTACTGAGGACTGAAGAGAAATCCCACTGAGACTGAAGAAGCCTTATCTGGGACATACAGAGACGCAGGAGCGTGAACAGCGTAAGACGGTGGCCTGAACATTGCTACTGGTGTCCTCTCTGCTGCCTCTCGGCCTCTGTAACTTGATGAAGAGGATGGTTGAGTTGGGGAAATAGAAAGTTATTTTCCTCATATTACCCAGGAAACACTGTGGGAAGTGTCCCATTTTCTCCACTGTCTTTACCCACCCTTTCCTTCTCTTTTGTCCATCCATCATCCAAGGACACGTTGAATGACAGCATCCTCCTGGGGTCTCGTGAACACGTTTTGTCTTTTTTCCACCACCCACCTTTCCCACAGCAAATACACCTCCCTGTCACTGTTTTAAATTACGGAATAATTTCATGTTATTTGGCTAACCAGGTACTGTTGGATACTTAAGTTATTTCCAGTCGTTTGCTCTACTGGGAACATTTTTAAAAACTCTCTTACTACAAGGATGCCACACACACTAGCAGAGCAGCCACGGGACGAGAGGACGCGTGTACTGGAGGCTTCTCATAAGTAATGACACATTTCCCCTGCGAATGTGAAGCAACCTTCTCTCTCCCCGGGAGTGGATGACTTATTCCTCACGCTCACTCTCAGAAGCTAGCAGTCTTCTTTGTGATTTATTTTCTTGTCTATCATCAGTAACCCCCATGATTTGCTACTTTTCATTCCCCACCACTAAGAGACACCCACACATTCTTGATCTATTAAACGCACTGACTTAGATAATCTGATCTAAAACATTTACATAGGTGTATCTACAGATGACACAGAATAGTGCTTTAAAAGCCGTGCACATGCATGCGTTTGTCTGTGTGTGTGTCTGCGTGTGCATATGCATGTGTGTGTGAACACGTGTGTGTGAACACGTGTGAGTGCAGAGGTCAGAGGTGCATGCTGAATGGCTTCTTCAATAATTTATCTGTTGCATATGAATTGTTTGTGTGAGTGCAGGTGTGTGTGTGCCACAGCACATGTGGGGACCAGAGGACAAGTCGTGGGAACCAGGTCTCTCCTTCTACTATGCAGATTCCCAGGAATCAGACTTGGATCGTCAGGCTTGGACTGCAAGGGCTCTTACCCATTGAACTGTCTTGCCAGTTCTCCACCTTACATTTGAAACAGTCTTCCACAGCACTAGGGGCTAGCTGTCTCACCTAGAGATGACTCACAAGTGAACCCCAGGATCGGCCTGCCTCTGCCCACCCCAGAGTCAGGATTACGGGCACACACCATCACATGGCGCTGTTTGCAGGCAGGCATAGGGATCCGAACTCAGGTTCTCACGATTGCAGAGCAGGCACTTTACCAACTAACCCATCTTGCTGGCCCCGAAAAAGGGCGATTTTCAAACACCACATATGCCATTGCACCATATTTTATTCTGCTGCCTTTTGTTCAATCAATACCATTTTTGAGATCTATATTAATTTACATAATTCTAATGTATTCGTTTTAACTGCTATTCAACTTTTTCTTCATTGTTGAAAGTTATTTTCAGACTGGTATAATATGTTGCCAGCACTTTGGGGTCCCAAACAATAGTATTTTGAACACCATACCTGTATCTTTCTTTCTTTATTTGTTTAAGGCAGCATCTGTCTACAGAACCCTGGCAGCCCTGGAACTATGTATACATCTGTATCTTTAACTTCCCTAAACTTTCTATGTAGAAATAGAACCATTGGAGGTAAGGATAGCAGTCATTTTCAAAGTACTTTATTCAAAATTTGCATTGTGACTTTCGATAGGAAATATATTTACATCATCATCGCTACACACACACAGGTAAAATTTTCATAGGTAACCAACCTCGTTACACCAGTGCAAGAAGAGCCAGTGATGTATGTCACGTTGTTTAGTTCAACTTCACACTAACGGTGAAACGCTACTGAATTTCGCAATATAGTAATAGGTTGTGTCAACCATGGGAGAAGGAATGGGTGAAAGGTAATTGGGTCTTACTGACTCCTTTTAAGGTAGCTCATCAGATACTCAGATTTATAAGATGTTAGATTCCCATCTCTCCACAACTCAGGCGCTGCTGTGACATCTGGGCCCTGTTTCTTTTCTTTTTTTTCTTTTTTTTTTTCTTTTTCTTCAGTCTGATGAGTATCCGGTAAGAGATCATTCCTGTTATTTTTCTTTCTCTGAAGTTAACACTTCTCTGTATATATTTATCCGTCCTTTGAGTTTCTAGGGAATACATTTCCTGTTTTTATAAATTAGGTTTTGTCAGATTTTCTTCTTGGTGCTTTACTGCTGAGTTTGCTGAGTTTCTTTTTTCTTTTCTTTTTTTTTTTTTTGGAGCTGGGGACCGAACCCAGGGCCTTGCGCTTACTAGGCAAGCGCTCTGCCGCTGATCTAAATCCCCAACCCCTACTGCTGAGTCTCTCATACATTTGGATTGCAATCCTTGAGCCATTGTTGAAAAAGCACCTTTTCCCAGGCCGGTGAGATGGCTCGGTGGGTAATAGAGCCTGCCAAGAGCCAGTGACCTTCAGTCAGTCCCCAGGACCAAGTGGTAAAAGGACCAAATCCTGAAAATCCTACTCTGAGTTCCACACCCATGCCATGGCACACATGCGCACCTATGTACATGCATAGACATGCCTAGACATGCATAATACACACATGCACATATATGCACACATAGACACACATGTACATGTGCACACATATGCACCACACACACATATGCACATACATGCACACATAGGTACACAATGCACTCTCTCTCAAACACACATACATATGCACACACAAAATAAATATGTAATGAAAAATTTCAAATGTTCTCAGTCTGTCAACCACTGGTTAACTTTGCGATTGTGCAGAAAATGATCGTTTCCTTTATGCATTGGACTTGTTTCCTGTTTTGTGAGACAGCATCTCAGTGCACTGCTCAGGAGCTCCCAGCTTGTCTGATCTCCAGACCGTGCACCACCATGTCCATTTTTTTCTATCTTATTTAAGAGATGGCTCCCTAACCAGTACCACAAAGCTCTCCTTTAAATTTTATTGTTTGATAAATCATTTGTATTTGTTCCCATTCAGAACCACTTTCCCCAACACCATTAGGATAATCCCATGTCAGAGTTGGGGTTTCTATTGCTTCAATAAAAACCATAACCAAGAGCCACGTTGGAGAGGAAATGTTTTCTTTGGCTTACACTTCTACATCGTTGTTCAGGTCAGGAACTCAAACAGGGCAGGAACCTGGAGGCAGGGGCCGATGAGAGGCTATGCCAGGGTGCTGCTCACTGGTTTGCTTCACATGGCTTGCTCAACCCAGGACCACCAGCCCAGGGCTGGCACAACCCACCGTAGACTGGGCCCTCCCCCATTGATCACTAATTGAGAAAATGGCTTACAGCTGGGTCTCACGGAGACATTTCCTCCACTGAGGCTCCTTCCTCGCTGATGGCTCTAGCGTGTGTCACGTTGACACACGAAGCCAGCCAGTGCAACCCATTTCCCTACTGATTTCTGTTGCTGCCTCTTCACAAACCAAATGCTCACACACCTAGGTCTGTCGGTGGGTGCAGTCCTTCCGTCCCAATGATATGACTTCATATGTTAGACGCTTCAAGAACATTTAACAACATTACAGTGTTCCTTAGTATCTGGCAGGGTAAGAGTTTTTACCTTTGCTCAGATTTTTTTTTTTTTTTTTAAGAATAACTCCCTTAGCTACCTCTCATGCAACATCCCGCTCCAGTACTAAGAGTTAAACCTAGGGTCTCCCTTTGCAGTCCAAACAAACATCAAATATGAGATCCTCCTGCCTCTCCCTCTCTATACCGGGATTGTAAGCATACAGCACCACACCCAACTAATTCTCACATCTACAGGCATGAGAGTTGTTCATCTGCTCAGTTCTTCTATCTTACTTAATGTTCCCTCTGCTGCTTAATAACTTCTAGGTGATTCCTTTTCTTTCCTCCTCCTCCTCCTCTTTCTCCTCCTCCTCCTCCTCCTCCTCCTCCTCCTCCTCTTCCTCCTCTTTCTCCTCCTCCTCCTCCTCCTCCTCCTCCTCCTCCTCCTCCTCCTCCTCCTCTTCCTCCTCTTTCTCCTCCTCCTCCTCCTCCTCTTCCTCTTCCTCCTCTTCCTCCTCTTCCTCCTCTCTTCCTCCTCTTCCTCTTCCTCCTCTTCCTCTTCCTCCTCCTCCTCTTCCTCCTCTTCTTCCTTCTCCTCTTCTTCCTCTTTCTCCTCCTCCTCCTCCTCCTCCTCTTTCTCTTCCTCCTCCTCCTCTTCCTCCTCTTTCTCTTCCTCCTCTTCCTCTTCCTCTTCTTTCCTCTTCCTCCTCCTCCTCTAATTTTTTTGTGTTTTTTTTTTCAGACAGTTTTTCTCCGTGTATCTGTGACTGTCCTGGAAGTCACCCTGTAGACCAGGCTGGCCTCGATCTCAAAGCTCTATCTGCCTCTGCCTCCCAAGTGTTGGAATCAAAGGTGTGCACCGCTGATACCACCACCCATTTGTCTATTCTTTTTTCTCTAGGAATATTTTTTTCCAAATAAATAAGTGGTCGTGTCTTCTTGAGAAGGTGTGAAGTTTTCAAGACACTTTCACTCCGATCTCTACTTTGTCTAGTGCGGATTCCAAATATCTTGGAAATGTGGACTTGACACAGTCAAGGAAGAACCAGACAAGCACTAGTGAGAGGGCAGTCGCCAAGAATACCAAACTATGGCAGGTGTCAAGTGTCTCTGGGACCAGAAAATAACTTGAGAAATAAAATGAGATCTAGCAGATCGTAGTGAGCTAAATGCTTTCTGAGGTTATCATTTGCACACATTAGAAGATAAATCTTTTAAACGCTGTAGGAGTAGACGATATCGAATACCACACAAAGAAGGCAGGTGCGCAGAGCCACAGGACTGACTCCCTTACGCCAGTTATGTGAGCTTGGAGCCAGAGCTGAATGGCTTTAAATAAAAGATGCTAAGTGTCTCCCCAAGACTTCCGTCTGGGTTGTTTCTCGTGCGCCACCCAGATTGTCTTCTAAACACGGCGGAACAAACATTAGAGCAAAATGAGTCATGGGCTTATCAGTCTCTCTGGGCAGCAGCTTAGGATAGCAAGGGCGGGGATGTGGGTGGGTGATCAGATGACATTGGCAAGAAAAACCAAAGCTAGAGACCCCAGGAAACCATGTTGAACACCACAAGTCAGCCTCAACACGGGACACCAGACCATGCCCAGTAGAACAGACTGCTCTAATTGGGTAGCGGTCCAGTTGGTGAAACATTTGCCTATATCCCTGGCGGGGAGGCGGGTAAGGGGGGGGAGAGGAGACTTAATCAGCGGACATCCATGGGAAGAGAAACAAATGGCCAGTGTGAAAAGTGAAAACGTGTCGCCACACCAGAAGGCAAAACAACACTAAGGGAATGTCTCCAGTCTGATTAGCAAAGGGTGGATTTAGCCCCCTCCCCCTCCTCCCCTCCCCTCCCCTCCCCTTCCCTCCCCTATGTACTCTCTCCTCTCCCTCCCTCATTTCTTTCTTCCTAGATATTCACTGTTGAGAAAGTGGTAAAGGGCACTTCAAGCGCAGCTGGTAGTTCTATGAATTGGCACGGCTTTTCTGGAGGCAATTTGGCAGACTATTAGAAAAAAAAAAAAAAAAGAACACGCCGAAGACAAGCGCTCTATTTGATCCAGCAATCCTACTTCTAGGAACTTTTCCTAAGGAAATAATTAGAAGTGAGCACAAAGATGAATAATAGCCGCTTAACATTTACAGAGCGCTCGCTCCCCACCGGGCAACGTGTCAGCACTCTGCTCTTAACTCCTTCAGCCCTTGGAGCAACGCATGGTGCGACAAGGACCGTCGGGTCTGTGTCCGTGCATGGAA